>NC_136801.1:13994610-14084610 GCF_951216825.1 Electrona antarctica | reverse complement strand
TTTCTGTTCCGGAATCGTTCCGGATCAGGGTTTACCTGGTCCCAAACTCCTTGGAATGCCATTCAACATATGGTGAAATAGAGTAGTTTGGTTGCAAATAATCCCTTTCTCTCTGACAGAAATGTGCTCCCTGACAGAATCTGCACTTGTCTTTTGCCTCACATGGGGGGCCTGTATAACCACAAAGACCTATAGAGCTCAACCACCGAGAAACCCTCATACCAAACAAACTGACACCTTCACAGATGTTTCCGTGGAGGTGGATATGAGTCACCGTTTCCTCAAACATCATTATGTACGGGTAGAGCACATGCTGGCTACACAAAATGCACATGGCCATCAGCGTTGTTTCAACTCGATGACGTTAAACAACAAACATGGCTGCTCCCACTCTGGTAACCGTATCAATCTGGCTATTAAATCGCCTTTTGATAAATTGTTTCTTTACAGAAACGACTGGTTTTAAAAACATCATCATCCAACATATGTTACTGTGTTGGTTTACATGCTAGTAGCGCTCGTTGACTGTTTTTGTTTGGTTAGCAACCGGGTTAGCCACATTGACAACGGTGTCATCTGCTTTGCTACTATTTTGATTGGTTGGTGTGATCCAATCGCCGATGACCATGCAAGGCACCAACCTGCAGCACATCAGGAGCAGTTAGGGGTTCAGTGTCTTGCTCAAGGACACTTCGACAGTATTTCTGGGGGAGCCCGGGATCGAATTGGGAACCTTCTGGACACTCTACCGGCCACTCTACCCCTGAGACACTGCCGACCCACTTTTGAGGGTTTTTGTTATGTTTTTATTTATATTTTCTTCCCATGGGATGAACCTGTAGGAGTTGCTAGTGCAGCGAAAGTGATAACCCTCCCCTGCCAGAAAACCTGACAGTTGTTAGATCTGCAGTCATTGTCAGATATCACATCTGCTTGGGTTCCATCAATCATTCCAACAATGTAACATTTCCGCGAGCGTGAAAAAAATATTTTTGATGTAGCGTAAAAATTGTCTGCCCTGATGCATGGCCCCCATGCACGCACGCAACCAAACACACGTGTCATTGGTTTATGGGCGCTGCTGCCCGCTTTGAAGATGAGAAAAGCGTCCACATATCACCCAAGGAAGGAAGCTGTGCTATCCTGCAGTAAGCTGGACAGATAAAAGGAGCTAGCGATCCATTATGGTGATTAATGGCACCGTGGGGAAACATGGGAGAAAGGGACATTCTGTTTCAGCATTACGGCTTTCACTTCAAATGACTTCCAGGCAGATAGCACTATCGGTGGATGAAGTATTCAAGTTTCACTTGAGCGAACGCATCGATACCACAATGTAGAAATACTACTCTGTTTACAATTGAATGTGTTAAAAATGTACTTGAGTGAAAGATGAGTACTTGTATTGGTGTCAAAATGCACTTTTACTAAAAGTAAAAGTACTCACTATGCAAAAGGGTTGTGAGCTTGTAGATTGGCTATTTTCAAATAGCCTAAATGCATGTTTAACTTTTGTAATAATAACCCAAATCTACAAAGTAACTAGTAACTAAAGTTTTCAAATAATTGTAGTGGAGTAAAAAAGAATAGTACAATATTTGCCTCTGAGGTGTAGTGGAGTACAGTACAAGAACAGACATTTGAAAATACCCCAGTAAAGTAAATACTGGCGTATTTGTACTTAAGTACAGTACTTGAGTACATGTACTTAGTTATACTTTCCATCACTGCCAAATAACCCATTCGTTGCACAATATCTCATTTGCCATCGGCAGCAGATCTTAGATGCATATTAAGGCGTTAATGTGTTAAGTTTGCTTGGCTTACCTTTTTAACTTTGGCCTCCTTGAGTTTCTCCAGCGCAAGTTTAATTTTGTCCGCCTTGATCTGTGCCTCGATTTCCTCCTGAATGAAACCATATCAATAACAGAGACTGACATGGTGGAATAATAGACGGCGTGCCTGTGAAATATATGCATTATTCATATGTCGTCATCCGCGGTGTTTCGTTTAAACTAAGGAGATATAGGATCTGCTCAGAGACAAAAAAATGACACCCAGACTCTCACAATCGTGGCACGGAATGAAAACAAATGCCTCGGTTCTGCTTGGTAAGTCCTTTGGCAGGCAACATTAAAACGCATTTATAGAGACATAATGTACGTCATCGCTGTCGGGCTGAAACCTCCTATCTCCATATTCTAACTTTTTGTGTTTTACTTTTTTCTTCAACGAGAATTAAAACCCCACTTGATCAAACTACAGCGTCACACGAAAGCGTCAAAGGTAGCAGAGCCGCAAGCTCGAAACGTGGCACGACGCAGCACTTTCCGAGCTTGTCGATCCGCTATACTTTTAGTTTTGCCGCTTTTGAATTTGAATCCCGAAGAGTAACCGTTGTGGACATATGAGGTTTCCACCCGACAGAGACCATATACTATACCGTCTGTCTTAGAGATATGAGTGCTGAACATCAGGTTATGTGTTTTAGAAATTCGGATCCCTCCATTATATTAATGAACATGCGACACATCCTTAATGGTGATGGATCCCTTGCACCTGGTGTTTTTGTCTCGCGGGGACGATGAGGTCACGAGGCCTGCTAAAGTAATAATCTCTCCCTTCTTCTGCTCCTCGTAACAACACCACTGCCGTCACCGTCTCACCTCCCTGCTCCAACCTACAACCCCTACTATTGATCCTGTTTGCCGTGATATGTTCCAGACAGACTGCTTCGTGTATAACTATAACATATGCCTCTGTTGTGCCTTTGGCTAGAAACAGTTTGGACTTAACTCCAACCATCAACGTGTTTATAAGCCATAATGGTATAAGAGGAATACCATTCAACCAGTTGCAACCATTTTAAGTCGACTACTAACGTTAAAGGAGCAAGAAACCCTGGGCTGATTTTGTAGTTTGTCTTCCACTTCAGTTTAAAAACCTGATGCACACTGACCTTATAGTACACAGTGATGTAAGCAACACAGCTGCAGCTAATCAAATGAATAATGGTTGTGATAGATTTTTGGTTTGACAAGATAACCTCGTTTGATGGGGGGGAGGTGGGAAGAAGATAGAACACAGCCATCAAACAAGGCTGTCTCGTCAAACCATGTGAGACTCCCATTGAAAATGAATTGGAGCTGTCTGAGACAGGTGTCTCAAATGTGTGAGTGAGTGCAGCCTGACGAGGACTGACCTTCGAGGGTTTGCTGTGCTGAGGAGGCGGGGGCGGCGACAGCGATGCGGTGGGCGACACTGGACCGGGGCTGTCACCGCTGCCGCTCTGGGGCCTAGACGCTGGGGAGGAGGAAGCGGTGACAGAAGGGACGGAGTAGGTGCTCAGGCCCTGTGGCGCCGGCGGCAGCAGGTCCGGGGGTGCTGCTGATGGGGGTGGAGGCGTGACCTCTTCCTCCTTCCGAGCGCCCGCCGCCAGCTCCGCCGTCAGCTTCTCCTCGGAGGCGGTGAGGTCCGCGACCAAGTCGGCCATGAGCTGATCCAGGTCGGTGTCCTCCATCTCGTTGAGCTTTGACTCTGCAAGGGTCCAGGGAGAAAAAAATGTTTTATCGTCATGATTCACCAGGATCCTGGGTGTATAAATATTTTCTGAAATCTCTATGGGGCAAAATGAATTGGTTTTCTATCTGTGGCACCACAAAATGGCCACCACTGCTATGCTCTATAACAGATCCATATAGTTACCAACAGACACCATGATCTTGGTATAGAAGGCCACAGAAATCATCAGCGCAGCCCGGGCTTTACAGCCCATGAAAGGCACAAGGTTAACAGTGCATAATTAGTAGGTAAAAGTGATCCCCCCCCCCCCCCCCCTCTTCCTGAAATTAGAACCTGAACAGTAGCCAGATCACTACAAAGTTGAGACCTCTACCCTTCATCGCCAAGGCCATCTACTCCATTTTCTCTCTCCCTATGAGATCATAATCATTGTAATTTTCTGGGTAATTGACTAAACACGTAGGTCCCCCAGGAGGCACAGTCCTGGTGCTTTGAAGTAATTGCCATCATGCCAGAGCTAAACAACCACTTAACACTACACACCACTACACAAGTGAATAAAGAAAGGGCAAAGGAACTGGTTGGAATAACGTGTTCCTTCCATGCGTTGCATTCAGCTCCCACCTGTCAGTCCGTTGCTCTCCCCAGGTTGGCAGAGGGAGTTTAGTGCCCAATTGACACTGGGTGAGAAAAATTGGCTACAAAATCGTGGGATAAAAAAATGAAAAAAGAACAGAATAAAGAAGGCACTGGAGCAGTGTTCATTTTGTCAACTAAAACTGTGATGAAAAATGTTCGTCGACTACCTTTTTTCACTGATGAGAACTAACGAAATAAAAACTAAGCTATGAAGGCGAAAACGAAGACCAAATATTGACAATTTTGTCGACAAATAGAAACTAGACTAAAATGTTAGGGAGGGACCTGTGTGCAGGTGTCATGCTCTGAAAATAGCCGATCTATCAACGCCATCACGACCGGCCAAGATACATTTTAGTCGACTAAATCTACTGTGCATTTAGTCGACTAAAATCTTATGATATTTACAATTTAGTCGACTAATGCTAGACAAAAACTAAAACATTTCAGATGACTAAAATATGGCTAAAACTAAAAACATCAAAAGCAACTCGGATGATTGGAGCCTTTTTATTTTAATTAACAGGGTGAAATGCACAGGAAGAAATTGTCAACGCTTCGATGTCAGATTACATCTTCGTCAGGTCTTCTAACATCACATTTTTTCCCCTGTGCTTTGCACCCTGTTGTTAAAATATAATTAGGCTCCAATCATCCTAGTTGCTCGAGTGCCTTCTTTATTCCGTTAAACGTGGCCGCTCCTCCTAAGAGGCACCGGATCAGTCTGATTTCGGCTTGGGGCACGGCGGAATATCCCTTTAATCTTGACTACAAACACACACACACACACACACACACACACACACACACACACACACACACACACACACACAGCAGCGTTAAAGGGACATGGATGAAGTCACCATTCAGGTCTGTGAAGCCGATGGAGCTGACATCTTGTCTCTTGGTGGAGGAGTTGAATCCAGCGTTGAAGCTGCAATCTTGCTTCTTGGTGGAGGGAGTTGCTGGGGTCACTGTCTGGGCATCCTCCAGACTCTGCAGAAGACAGGGGGTTATAGCCGGGGAGCCACAGGCCCAAAAGCTCAACGGTTAAGGATTGACCTGTGATGTCATGACATACTTTTTATTTGTGTTTTTTTTTCTATTCACTTGGTCATTAAGGTCCACGGAAATATCGTGAAAAAAGGTTATGGCCATTTTTGTATACTAGACAACCAATATAAGGCAAAATGTCATCATACTTTAAGTAGCATGTGACATGTCAAACTAGCGGGTTTTCATGATTCTGAATCCATTCCAAGCATTGGTTTTGCACGAAAAACACTCATTGGCCTAAATTTGGCCATATCCACATTTGTGATGACGGCTATAGACGTTTTAGGCCAAGGAGTGTTTTTCGTGCAAAACGAATGCTTGGAATGGATTCAGAATCATGAAAAACCCCTAGTTTGACATGTCACAATTGCTACTTAAAGTATGATGACATGTTGCCATATATTGGTTGTCTATGGTGGCGTATACAAAAATGGCCATAACTTTTTTATAGCGATATTTCCGGAAGAGCAGACCTCTCATTCTGTGGACCTTAATGACCAAGTGAATAGAAAAAACACAAATAAAAAGTATGGCATGACATCACAGGTGCTCTCAAATTGTGTTGGAACTAACACAATTTTCAGTAGAAAAACCACAGGAGTTTTCAAAAGCCCCACCACAGCCCATGCAGGCTCCGTTTCAGTCTACTCTACAGCACATTCTTTTTAAATGACTGGATTCAGTATTTACTAGATATTTGATATTCATTTGATCAGACACGCCCCCTTCCTATACAAATCCATTGTAACTTCAAACTACCATTTTTACCATGATAGATTCATCGAAAACACCCATGGTCTTGGTGACTGATATTGTCCTTGTATAGTGATGGGGGCTGTGTATTTTTCAATTCTTACTTTGCATAATGTTCCCAAAAAATGATGGATTCAAATTTTTTAAACACGGCTCTTCACCAGAACCAACGACGGGTGTTTTCAATTAATCTAACCTGGTTAAAATGGAGTCTGAAGTTACAATGGGTTTGTATAGCAAAGGGGCGTGTGTGATATCAAGCAACTTAAAAACTGCCTGGGGCGCTCACAAAAGCATGAGTAGTTAAAATGTCTCAAAACCTGTTTGAAAGTGAAATATTCTTTTGAGAAAGCATGTTTATCTCACATCTGTTTTTCCACCGTTTTACTCATAAACATGCATCTTTGTTTAATCTGCCAGCTCTGTGTCTTAAATGGTTTAAAATGCCTTGTGCCTTTGATGAGAACATCAAAGGGATCAGCGGGGCTTTTCACAGGGGAAAAAGGTGTAATGTCTGGCTGGCTTATGAACTCACCTTTTGACCTCATGGCTTTAAAGGAGGAGAAATGTATGCTTGCTAGATTGCCCACTAGGCCCAAGTATAACCCCCGCCCCCCCCTGTGGAGTGTTATGTAGTGCGCTGATCTGGAGTGTCTGTTAATTGACGGTGGGTTTTAGTGCTGTTGGCATATGTCTCTTGGGAGATACATGTTTATGACTGCAGATTTGAGAGGTTATAGTGTCGAGGTATGTGTTGACCACCTTGGGGGCAGCAGTCTGGGGAAGAAACCCACCTGTGTAAGGAGATCCATCTCCCCCAGCAGGTCGCTGAACATGGCATCTATGTCGTCCATCTGGTGAAGACGACAGAACAGTAACAGAGTCAGAAACGGTGTAGCGGATTTGAACGCATTGAAAGGGACAACATTACGTTTAATCAGAACATTCAATGTTCCAGTGAAAGGGACAACATTACGTTTAATCAGAACATTCAATGTTCCAGTAGAACAGCTAGGTCTACTGACCTAGCTGGCACAGAATAGCTACCAGAAATATAGATTGTGAAACTGTCATCCAGTTAATAGAGGCTCTCGGATTTATTTTGAAAATAGACTTTAATTAACTTTAGGCCAACCCATTAAAACCAGGAAAGCATCTGTGCCATTTTAGATGTTTGCGTTGCCTTTTCAAAAATAGCAGATATACAGTACAAGATCACATCGTGTCACTTCTGTTTTTGAACATTCTTGAAAGATCTTAAAAGTGTGAGAAGAAATACTGATGTGTAGAATCTGCCTCAGGTCAGATTCATACATCTCAATCAAATATCCATCGATAGGGTTAGACTACACTAGACAGTGAAAACGTCATCTGAGCAGGCTCAATGTATTGTAAGTCAGTGGTTCTCAAACATCAAGGATCTACATATTGATATGTATTTGGTTGCGCAGACCCCCATCAGAATTGCTTGCTAGGGAGGAATAAGAGATTATTTTCTTTGGAATACTTTTGTTTGTTTCATTCATGACATTTTGAATATAATATAAAATAGGATTAAAAGTGGTTACACTGATTGTAGCCTAAAAGAGCACTACTGTATTATGCTTTTCCGGGCATAGAGGGTCGGGACAAACTAGCGCTGGAAACCAACACCGACTTCCTATTGGTTCACCAACCTATGAGCCCGCCTCCTCTTCCCCCGCTTCCCTCCCCTCCAGAACACTGACGTCACCAAATTTGGAGCGACACCCCTCTGCACTGTTATTGGTTTGTGTAATACAAGGTTCACTCCCACTTCTATGCCACTTTTCCTGCTGGGCTCGCCCAGGCTAAACCGATTGTGGTGTTATATTAACTGATTTGGCTGGGAACCACCTGGCCACCTAGAAGCCCCTTCAAGGACCCCTGGTGGTCCCAGGGGCCCCACTTTGAGAACCACTGCTATAAGTAACGTTAAGACTATTTGAGATCTATTTGATTTGTCAGTATTTCTTCCTTTTGTGAGAGACTCCCAGTTATAATAATTATGTTAGGCTACTTCACCGCAGTGGAGTAGCTTGAAATTTGGCGTTCGATATTCAAACACACTCTTATCTGTTAAACATTTGCACATGGACCTGGAAAAAACAGAGATTCCATTTGTGAAGCACAGTAATAAATGTAGCCCCAAGCCACAAACATATTACACAACATGTCTCCAACCCCAGGCTGAAGGGAAGAGAAACATTTGGTATGCATCATATCGTCACAACTTGTCATGCCTGCAGGCATTGGCTGGTCAACTTTAGAGAGCTGGGATGATTTTGTAGCAAGAACCACAGATTAAGAATCACTCAATCCCTGTTTCGCATCTTTACACTCATCATGACCAATGAGGTTGCATTGTACTCTGCATTCCCATCTGATACTCATTGAGGTCATTACTGTAGTGTAGTGTAGTGTAGTGTAGTGTAGTGTAGTGTAGTGTAGAGTAGTGTAGTGTAGTGTAGTGTAGTGTAGTGTAGTGTAGTGTAGTGTAGTGTAGTGTAGTGTAGTGTAGATAGTGTAGTGTAGTGTAGTGTAGTGTATAGTGCAGTGTAGGCAGGGTCTAGGCAGCACTGACGGTGCTTTGCTCAAGAGCACATGGTTGATAGAACATGTGACAACAGGGCACTGAGGGCAGTGCCATCATGTGTCAACCTGTTGCCATCATTTGCTGTCTAATGGACCATTATCTTGTCTCATTTCAACACTCTCTGTCCGTTTTACACTGGCCTGTTCTTTCCTGCTGATACAGCATTAGCCATTGGTCACATGACGATCGTACTTCACGAGTGTCACGGCGAAACTTCAGCCTGTTTTTTAGGACTGCTACATTTACAGAGCAAACGTGTACATTAACGTTCAGATTTCAAATATAAAGTGCTCACCCGGGACTACGGATGATAGAAATTTCCTGGATCGACTATTAGTACCCGTGCATTGTTTAATAAAAAGTATTTTTATCCGACTTTTATGGAGTATTTAGTTTGCACCAGAAAAGGGTTCAAAATGTTTCCAGAAAATGAAACCAAACATCCAAGCAGACAACGACCCGGGGCAAAACTCTTCCAAAGCCGTGCACTCTGACGAAGAGACAATTGCGATTGATTTGGTTCCAGCAAGGAATTAATACAGTAACATGGTGCTTTTCATTTCACTCTGTTTCTCGTCTAAATTTGAACTGGATCAATATTGTTCCAAGGTCTAAGATTGTGTGTGTGTGTGTGTGTGTGTGTGTGTGTGTGTGTGTGTGTGTGTGTGTGTGTGTGTGTGTGTGTGTGTGTTTGTGTGTGTGCGCGCGTGCTTGCTTGTATATGTGTGCAATATTGTTCCTTTGTGAGGGATCTACATTTTCAAACAATAGAAAAGTTACTGTGTTTTGTGTTTATCTTTCCTTTTTTCTGTTTGTAACTATGTTAATGAGCGCCACCCCCCAACACACACACGCACCCCACCCCACACACACACACACACACACACACACACACACACACACACACACCACACCCTACCCCCTACAAGAACGAGTGGTGTCCCAAAACAGAAGGAAGTGGTGAGGGGAAACTTCCTCCCCCTTGCTTAATGTTGAAATATATGCTTGTAGGAAATGAACGCACTGTTGCAAACTGAAGCAAGGTGTGTGAATTATATGCTGTTGCATAGACTAATTGACTGAAACCATTGTTACAAGAAACGACACAAGACAGTCATGATGTCAGCAAGCCTTTGCGCGATTTCGTCATTTTAGGGGCACGGCCACTTGGCATTTGGTGTTGTCAATTGTTCTTGAGGGCACAAATAGGACAATTTCAGGGCCAGCAAGGCCGTCAGATACTGTAAATCAATGGCTTTGAGTCGATAAAAGTAGGCTAATGACTGTAGTAGATTTCAAAACCAGAGGAGCTTTGATTCTACCGACTGCTTTATATACTGTAGTTACTTACAAATATGGATGATAATGATCCCAAGAAGTCCTTTTAAATGTTTAAAAGTCTATTTACGTAACCTAGTACGTCCACACATTTCGGGCATGGAGTGCATGAGACAGACGTTATAGCCATGTCCTAAAACCAGACTCCACGCCCACACATGACTCAGAAATGCTGAGGAAGCACTATGGATATTTCCTTCCACTGCTGTAGATTATTAAAAGTGTCATACACTTATTTGCGAGTGCTGCACAATGACTTAATTAGCATGGTTGCTAGACACTATTGTTCTAGGTCCGAGAACCTTTATGTCACCTAAAGTAAACCCGTTTATTATTAACCTTTTTTGTTCATTGATTTATGATTGGATAATATATAATGTCCAATCAGACAGGAGTGACATCACAATGTAATATAAATGGCAAAACAGAACTTTCTAGTATAAACCCATGAATTACAAGTGTACAAATGGCTTCCCACCTGAAGAAGAATGATGAAGAAATACATGAAGAGGTATAGGGAAAACGGGGAAAATCAGTGCAACCACACTTGCAATTTCCCAGAATTGCACCTTTCTATTTTGCTATGTTTGTGCCTTTTGAGTTGGCAACCATCAATCTGCATACTCTGATCCAATTCAAAGGCTATAGGGTATGTTGTTTTGTTTCCCCCCTCCTGGGAGAAGGAAAGCAACTGTGGTTCGGCAAGAGAGATGATTGAGTAGGCATGCTAAAAAGGACACCTTCACCTAGGCTATGAAGGCAACCAGGTAGGTGCTCGGCACTGATGGCTCCTGCATGTGCATGATCATACACTGAACTGGTATGAACTGAAGAAAGAGATGTGGTGTCATGGTTATGTGTAGAAAATCACCTCCTGCTCCGTCCCAGGTGAGAAGAGCCAGGGTATTTACACTGCTCAGCTGGGCTGATTGTGATTAGCACCTAATTGCAGCAGGCCCTTAAAAAGGTGTAATGAAACGGAAATGGTGGACATTTTATTATGAAGTTTCAAACGGTTTCAAGTTGAAACACCGGTCTGAAGTTTCTGAACCAATCAGAGCGTCGCATCCCTTCAGGCGATGGGACGGTAGCTAGGGACTGTTGCTATGCTATACACAGCAACGTGGTGTGTGTTTGTTTACAAATCAAATAGACGGCCCAACTGTACCAGTTTACTGTTATGTGGCTTATTTCTACCCTATAATGTTTTCAGATACATATTTTAGCGTGATGATTAAGTTGAAACCGAGTAATACACTGTCTGGATGTTATCTGGAATGGGAATAAAAACGGAGGATTTCTGTAATCAATAGCAGCTGTGCTGCACGGATGCGCACATATGGAGAGGATACGGGTGAGCTTCATTTGTATTGGCTTTTATCGATGTTGGCCTCGACACGTCATCACGCAGCACGTTTTCGTTTTCAGGAAGTAATAAAACAAATATTGTTATGGACTTTTGATATTAAAAACACACAAAAATGAGAATTTTCCCATTTTTTTGGCATCCATTGTTAGGTATGCTCATATGATGACCACGGAGATGGTCTAAAAGTGTGAAAAACGTATTTTTCATTTCACTACACCTTTAAGCCCTTTAAAAGGCAGCCACTTCAGAAAATGTTTGAGAGATGCGTTTTCCTGGTTTCCTGCTGGTCCCCTGTGCATTTAACACGCAGTTCCATGTGATGCATATTTAAGTAAGTACCGATTTGCCATTTGTTAGTTATGGATTTGTCATTTGTTGTTAGTTGCCTTCTCTTTGTTGTTGCATTTGAGAGTGTTAACCCGGTCGATGCCAAATTTTGCACACACACTCCTTGGATGCCAACGATGAACCTCTGCCCCAGATTTTCCAGAATGGCCTGTTATAGCGCCTCCAGATTCTGTCCAAAAACCCTGCAAATCGTTACACACTATCTCTATAGTCATGTGTTCAAGCCGGATCTGTCCGATATTTTATATTCCATCCTAATTGGCTAACATTGGCTTTCAAAGTTCGCACGATTGGCCCGTTTTGAACAAAAAGCCTCAAATCATGAACGAAGCGTGCAATTTACGTGAAATCTTTCACGGACTTTCCTACTAGGCTGAGGAATATATCCCACACTTCACATTGGCCTGTTATAGCGCCACCAACAGGTGGATTTTTGCAAAACACTTTTATTTGGAACAAAATGCCTCAATTCATCCAATTGCCATCCAAGGCATAAGAAGAAATGGCACCCTTTTCACATTGGCCTATTATAGCGCCACCACGACTCAGGCCACAACCTGACCTGCCCTGGGCACTTTATCTAGTGTATAGCTAAAATCATCACCATCACCACCAACTCATTCATCATTGTCCCACTGCCTGTATACAGCCAGAAATAAATAAATAAGAACTTATATCCATCTGAGCCTGGTCACAGTACTTACTGGTATTCCAATCCAATCCACATTATTTATAAAGTACATTTAAAACAACTGTAGTGCTGTACACTAAGAAAAAGAAGAAAAGAAAAAATACTAAAATACCAAGGGCAAAAACAACAATACATATTAATAATAATATTCCAATATCAGAGTGATAATCCACTAACCAGCAAGCTGCCTACATTTACAATAGTATGTTTTGGGATTCCTCGGATTGGACCACATACAGTTTCTGGATGAGTTTGAAATCCCTGTGAAGGTCCTTGTTGGGGACACGTTATTCCGACATCCCATTAGTCCGACTACGTGGCCAGTTAAGACTCACCCGTGGTTTCCGTGTGCGGTTAGGGTTTGGGGACGGGGTTATAGTATGTGGCTCCGTAGTGGGATTAATGGCCTGAGCCTGCCCTGCTTCAGACGAACCAAAAATGTCTTCAAGCATGAATCCATTTAATGCCAACCTCCTGGACATCTCCAAACAAACCTGGGGTGACGGGGCCTTCTCAGTGGCCGTCCCCTCCCTCTGGAACTCACTCCCAGCTCACACCAAAGCTGCCCCCACCCTCGGCCCAAAAAACCAACCTTTTCAGACTCTCATTCTCTACCTAATCATAATCCCCTCCACCTTTTACTAGTCGTTGTCGTTTTTTCCCCGTTTCTGTAAAGCGACTTTGGCTACCCAGAAAAGTGCTATATAAATTATACATATTATTGTTTTGGATCCCTTGTTTTCTCATTTTGCTTTGGCATTACATTTTTATTTGCGTGTTATGACACCACCAGAGCACACATCATCACGTACCACAAACACCTCTGCTTCATTTTTGGACCACATAAACTATTTGATCACACACTACAACGCACAAACAGAGCCCGCTGCAGATGCCAGTAGTCGCACAAGGAAAGGATTATCGGATCGTCATCGTGTTAGCACAGATAGCTGCTATTTTTCAGACACATAAGATATTAAGCTTGTCTCTCAACTCCCATCCAGAAAGACAGAAATCATTTTATGAGAGAGCTGTGTGCGCAAAGTTCATTTTATTGAAATAGCTAGGACTAAAAATGTTTATTAAACAGATTGTATAAAAAAACATAGCTAGGGCTATGGAGGCCAGCTGGTTCTGTAAAGTACCTAAGAACACTTACTCAAGTTGAGTACATGTACTTATATAGTTACTTTGTAACTGTACAAGTATCATTAAATAATATTACTTTACTGAAGTATTTTCACTTTACAGCCTACTTCTACTGCACTACATCTCAGAGGCAAATATTGTACTTTTTACTCTTACTTTGTAGATTTTGATTATTGTTCAGACCTATCAGAAAATAGCCGATCTACGTTAGGAGCTTGTTCACCACCAGTTTAGAAATAATCTATTGGTTTCACCCTTAGTCATTTAAAATAACTAATAGTCACTAGTATACAATGGGTGGAAGCACTGTTTCACTTCCCTCTGGCCTCATGGGGCTCATGCTGAAGATATTTGCATTAGTTGTACTTTTATTACATAATACACCAGATATGACAGATAGCATAGAACTAAACTACAAACATATATTAAATTGTTTCTCCAACACTGGATATAAGTGTGACTCAGTTCAATAGCTATACACTCGGGAGCATAAGTCTGCCTCCCTAGCACTTGTCCTAGCCTTGACGGCCTTGCAGGCTTATGAAAAGGCATAGCATAACAGGCATTCATGTGCGTGTGTGACGTGCATGAACAAATTTGTTGGCACGGCTGTCAGATTGACCGTGCCCCCCATAGTATAGGGTGACCACGTTCTGGTTTGGCCGGGATTGTCTCAATGTCAAGCTGCGTGTCCCAACAAATGTCACAAACAGTAATATGTGCTAGTTTTTTGTCAGAATAGATGTTTGTTTATCATGTTCTGTTCATGTAAACATACTCGCCTAATTAGCCTGCAGTATAGAATTCAATCAGTCTTCCACTTTTCAACCTATCTTCATATAATTGGTCCTCACTAATGATAACTCAAAATAAATGTATAGACTTAGACTTGTATCGTATCAACGATGGCTTCCATTTTCGCACTGCAACTTTTCAGGAATAGAAAGCCTGCTGTTGGTGGACGGGTTTCTGAACTGCCCATCACAGCCCTCCCATGATAGCCTGGCTAATAAGCCAGACTCAAATCACACCAACGGCTGATTCGGTCTGGCTTATTAGCCAGGCTACTCCCATGAGACACAGACTGAGTAGAAACTAGATAAAGTGCCCCTCGGGGCACAGGTCTCCACCAGGGCAGGTCAGGTTGTGGCCTCGTGGTGGCGCTATAATAGGCCAATGTGAAAAGGGTGCCATTTCTTCTCACGCCTTGGATGTCAATTGGATGATTTGAGGCATTTATTTCCAAAAATGTGTTTTGCAAAAATCCACCTGTGCTATAACAGGCCAATGTGAAAAGGGTGGGATATATTCCTCAGCCTAGTAGGAATGTCTGTGAAAGATTTCACTTAATTGCACGCTGCGTTCATAATTTGAGGCTTTTTGTTCAAAACAGGCCAATCCTGCAAACTTTGAAAGCCAATGTTAGCCAATTAGGATGGAAAATGAAATATCGGACAGATCCGTCTTGAACACATGACTATAGAGATAGTGTGTAACGATTTGCGGGATCTTTGGGCAGAATCTGGAGGAGTAATATCAAAAAAATGTGTTCTTCAAAAGTCGGCCTCCTGGTAGTCGGCCTCCTGCTATAACAGGCCGTTTTGGAAAGTGTGTGTGTGTGTGTGTGTGTGTGTGTGTGTGTGTGTGTGTGTGTGTGTGTGTGTGTGTGTGTGTGTGTGTGTGTGTGTGTGTGTGTGTGTGTGTGTGTGTGTGTGTGTGTGTGTGTGTGTGTGTGTGTGTGTGTGTGTGTGTGTGTGTGTGTGTGTGTGTGTGTGTGTGTGTGTGTGTGTGTGTGTGTGTGTGTGTGTGTGTGTGTGTGAAATTTGGCATCGACCGCGTTAACGGTGCCGGAGATTAGCTGTACAGTGTAGATGGACGGACGGACACACAAGACAAGGACCGTGTGCGTCACTGTTATTCACTGTTACCCCTTTTTTGGGGGGCCCCTGAGCTTGAGCCTCTTCGCGGACGCTCAAGCTCAGGGGCCCCTGGGCCTGGGCCTAACAGGCCCGTTGGATAATCCTCCCCTGTATACATGATTGCATGCATGAATGGCTGTGTGCGACAAACTTGCACATTGATTTAAGGCTGAACATATGGCCACCTCTACCTATACTGAACGCTCACCTTCATAGGAAATTAATTACTATACGTGCATGTCAGTCGCTTCCCGTGCAAAAAGGCCATACCTCGGTAAAGGTGAGAAATATTTGCTGATACTGTAACAACATTATCAGTATAACATTACTCAAAATGTTACTTTCTAAGCATTATAATGTAAGTAAGGCATCTGAAACACATAAATGTAATGGATACATTGCGTTACAGTAGTAGCCTGCTTAACAATAATGAGCAAATAGTCTGTTTGAATAGCCTTTCGGGCTAAGTGCAAACGAGGCAGATAAGATAAGCTCAGTCACAGCCTCTATTGAGGGTGGCAAAATAATGTTTATCAGCAGGGCAGTTGATTGTTTCGCAAGTTTGACACAGAATATAGTGCAATTGGAATAGCTGGTGCTAAAGCAGTGGTTCCCAAACGTTTTAGATAAATTAGACGTTTGCCTGGGACCCAAACTAGTGAAAATGGCAGATCTAGAAGCTCATATCATGTCGCATTGCAAGCTTTTAGATTGGCTATTTTTACTACTACCTTCTTAAACCTTTATTTTTTTATCCATGGTAATTTTTATTTTTTTATTTTTTTAGGAAATACTAATTTATTTATTATTTAGGAAAAGTTGTGGTTGGTTTGTTTAGACCTTTCAAAATCTTTTGAAATAATGTATACCTGTAGGTAGCCCAATTGTTTATTTTTTTTAATGTAGGAAACGGAAAAAAGCATAAATTGAGACCCATAAAAATTGGTCGGTGACACAAAGATAGGTCCTGATCCACTGTTTGGGAAACAATGTGCTAATGGACTAAAACGGTGGGCCTAATGAAATGGGACAACCAACCAAGAACGGCTGGCTCTGTTGCATCATTCTATTATCAGTTCATCCACCTTGTCCAGTGGTTCTCCATTCATTATGTTATCCGTTCATCCACCCGATACAGTGTCTGTGGTTCTCCATTCATTATGTTATCCGTTCATCCACCCGATACAGTGTCTGTTCTCCATTCATTATGTTATCCGTCATCCACCCCATCCAGTGTCTGGTTCTCCAAAATAAAGAGGAAGGACATAATGCGTGATTGACGCAACATTCTAAAATCCTACACGGCTTATGGCCCACACACGCCCCACTTCTGTGGCCAACTCGGAAGTGTCTCGCCTAAAACAACTGCGGACTGATTATTTTGGGTCGATAACGTTTTTGACCATGATGGAAACAAACTTGACCCACGTGACGTGAGGCACCGCCGAGCGAGCTAAAGCGAGCGATTTGCCTTGCCGAACCTTGCGATGCAACGTGTTGTGAGCTTGTAGATCGGCTATTTGATGCCTAGTCGCTTCTTTTGGGCTTGTTTTCATAGACCTGGTTGCTCGTAGCGCGCCACTCGGTGGCGCGCTATGAGCTTGTAGATCTGCTAAATTCTTTGAACGCTGTTCAGAAATGCATCTCATTTGGAACTTGACCAGCATGCGTGACTAACGGTATTTCAAAGAGAGTGCTCCATTACTGCTGTGCGTTATGCTCTGAACCGGGTTCACTTTTCTGGGTCAATTAGACACGGTTGCCAAAAGGCCAAGTTGACGGGCCTCTCTCTGCAGGGGTGCTCCACAGGGGGATAACTTCATTTCCCATTGGAAAAGGCATGTTGTACAACAGCAGTGTGTGTGGTGGTTCTCAAATTCTTTGTGTCAAGGACCCCAAAATTGATATGTCCCCCCACACACACACACCCAGAAGGGAAGATGTATGTAATATAAAATAAATCCAAACATTTACAATATTTAGAAAAATAGCAGATTTAGAGAAAATGGAGATTTATGTGATCAAAAATAGTGGATGTACAAGCTCACAGTGTCACACTAAGTGACGCCATGTGAGCTTGTAGATCTGCTATTTTTGGATAGCCAACATGTAAATGGTTAAAGTGGTTAAAAATAAATGATTGTGATGCCATGTTCATTTCACTGGGGACCCCCCCCCCCCCCCCCAGGTGTTCTACAGTACACGAGGTTCACATTCATAATCATGCTATATGCAGTATGTTAGTGTTGGCTTAAACCTAAAAGGGAAAATGCAAATATACCATGAATGTAGTGGTATTACTGAACATTGCCACAGATCATCATAGTTATTGGTATGACACACCAGCGGATGTAACTGTTTATTTTGAATCACTGCTATTGTCTCATAGCGAATGCAATCACCTGGAAATGTTTCATTTGTAATTGTTGTCAACACTTGTTTCAAAGCCTGGTAGTCCTCCAAAAAAGAAAACGGGCCCGCTAATCTAATGCCAGTCCCATGCAATGGATTATGGAAATACTGTACTGTACTGTAAATACTGTTCCTTCCATTTCTGGAAGGAAAATGTGTGCCGTGAAAAGTGCCTTTTCCATTGTTTTCTGAGCAAATCATGCTCCTATTGTCTTCAAAAGATGAAGTATGTGTTACAGTATAATATGACTTTTTAAGAATGCACATGGAATTCATGACTCTGAGCCCCAAATGGAAACCAGACAAAAACCTAAGTGGCCACATGCGGAACGTATACCTTTACCCACATCTTAAACAACTCAGCAATTAGGGCTGGTGGCATAAAGGTTAAAGGAGTCAACTAAATCAACTGTAGATTTGGTCGACTAAAATCTTGTTTTAGTAAACTAAAAAAAACATTTCAGGTGACTAAAATATGACTAAAACTGAATTTTATTCAAAAGACTGACTAAAACTATATCAAAATGTGCTGTCAAGCAGGGATGACAATTAATCCATCCCTCTATGATGAACACATGTTATGAGGCTGTTGTGAAATGGAATGGGAGTTCGTGACAGTAACTGTGATGAAAACAGCTGACACTGTCCAACTAATGTCAGCCCTTGAACATTCCAAGCATGTCAGAAGAATCTCCGAAACAGGCCAGTATAGCAGTCACTTCTACGTTGTGGCTCCAAATTAATGTGACTTAAAAAAGAACACCATGCCACTGAATTACGTGGCCCCTGTTGTTTTGGGATGGAGACGTGCTTCAGTAATTGAGTCATTTATTTCCCCAAGTGGTTTTACGGCCATGTTATCAGAAAGGCTCTGCGAAAATGGTCCTCACACGCCTGCACGGAGGACATGTCAGTGCATGCATGCATGTGTGCACGGGGCATTAAAAAGCTGTCTGTGTTGCCAGAACCTCAGAGAGAAACGAGCAGCCAGGTCTATGAAAACAAGCCCAAAGGAAGCGACTATAGGCCATGAGCACTAGTTGTACCGTACTGTATTACATGGGCTATTTGAAAATGGCCAATCTACAAGCTCACAATGTCACGATGTGACATTGTGGATCTGCTATTTTCAAAACATCTTGAGGAAAAAAAAGAGACCTGGAATATTTCTGAAACATTTTAACTACACAAATGTATCAGGGGTCGGTCCCTGGCACAAACTCTTTTCACATGGGGGTTCGCTGACAAATGCATTACATTAATTTGGGGAGGGGTCCTTGACATTAAAATGTTTGAAAACCACTGGCCTAAACAACATTAGGAAGCTGGAAGCCCAAATAAGCAACTACACTTTAAACAAGCCCCCCAAAAATGCAACCCCCGACTACCACTATATTTACAAGCAACATTGCATAAAAAAACAATTCCAAAGTCACTTATAACAAGTGTACATGGCTTTTCATTGAAGCATGTGATGCATGTAAAAGGCACATGGTAGAGTGAGACATTTAGGTGAAAAGAATAACAAAAAAAGGTCTTGGGGACTTGGTGACACTGGCAGACAGTCTTTTTCATTCAGTGTTTGTTGACTATACTCTACCGTGCTGCAGCTAAAGTTGGACGAGGTTTAAAGACGTGTGTACTTCATTACTACGAGGAGTACTATAACCGTACCTTGACCATCTCAAACAAGACCAACCCACATGAGATTCATGTGGTTTCTGAGTCACTCTCTGGTCTACTTTTAGACCCTGACCCGCCTAGTATGTCGCCAAGACAACACAGCCTGGCCACATATTATTGAGTAACAACCGCCCTTTTATATCGAATTAGAGTGGAATGGCTACCGGCTAATGGGCCACTTTGTCACATGTTAATAATTAATGCTAAATACATAATTAGTGCTAAATACTACTACAGAAACAAAAGATTTGATTTTCTGCCCAACTGTCAGTGTATTGTACTGTAATAGTATCTATTGTAATAGTATCTATTGTAATAGTAGTGTCTATATAGCTATCTACAGCTATCCGTCTGACTTGTCTGTCTGTCTTCAAATAAAGACAGACAGAAGACAGACAGTACGTGTCTTTTTTAAGTCCCCAAATACTGTAATGTTCAGAATTGAAATGAGATGAAAATACCAGCTTTCTCTTTATGATTATTATTATTCAATGCAGTATGGACTTTAACTAAATGTGTCATGTCCTTTAAATTGAATGTACAGTACTGTATAGTTGAATCGAATCAACTCTTATCTTGATATTTGAAAGAACCATTTGTCAGCACAATCAACAACATCAAACCAAAGAAAAAAACTAAAAACATTAATAAAAAAAAACAATTATCAAAGAAAATCAAACTCACCATAAGATTCTACGAGAGTACCGCCCTGCTGGTGTCAACCATCAACAGAATGCATAGCCAACAGTAACAGAAACATGACTCACCTTTGACAAACCTTTTTTTTCTCCCACCCGATTAGTTTCAAGACAACAAGAGGATCACGGATATGAATCCCCGTTTTAGAAAAGTTGATAATCCCAGAAAAAGAAAAATCTTTGTAACGACACCACAAACACCCTGACATGCGTTATTATGCGATATCTGGGTCTTGATTTAGATTGCTGCATCTGATCTGGCTGCACTGCTACAGTGACTGTTAACTTAGTTTCCTGCTCAATGCGGAAGTTCAGCCAGGTCTGGACCTGTCACTGCATTCCAGCACAGAGCTACACAACTTTCACAACAGTCTTGTCTGGGCAGCACAGCCAGCTGCACATGCATGGAGCAACCAAAGCCTTTATCACTTTATCTGCCCTGCTTGTCTAACCTGGAACTTGTTCCTTTTTCACTGTAGAAGAGGACTCTCCGAGGTTCACTTGTCATTTTGTGGGTTGTGACTGTGAGTGAGTCTGTGTGTGTTTAGTATACTCCCTCGTGTTGTGACTGATTGACAGACTAGTGTGAGTTCTTGTTGTCCTAGTATAGTCTTGTCCATATCTTTTTCGCTTGTCTCTGTCTTTTCTCTTTCTGCGTACTGCGCCCCCAGGCCAGTGTAATAACTGAATGGGAGCTGCACTACAAAATCCCAAACCTATAAACTGCAACAGCTTCAAATGAGACACGGACACTGTGCATTCAAATAAAACTAAAACAAACGGCAGTCATTGTCTGCCTTGCTGTGTGACTTTGAGTGACAATCAGTGGTGGAAAGTAACTAAGTATCTACTTAGTACTTTACTTAGGTATTTGTACTTTACTTTAGTATTTACAATTTACAATACTTTTACTTCTACTCCACTAGATCTCAGATCCAAATATTGTACTTTTACTCCACTATTTATTTGAAAACTGTAGTTACTATAGTTGCTTTGTAGATATTTATTATTATTAAAAAACATACATTAACCACTTCAGCCTTACCTTTCGGCGATTTGAAAATAGCACTTATTTTTTCTTTTTTGGATAATCCTCCCTACTATAAAGTGTGCTGACCCCAGTGAGCCCCTGGGGTCAAAAAAACCCTAGTTTCGGTTTGGGCTTTGGGTGGCAAAGCCTTCATCCAATCAGGATGAGAGGGGCCTTCCTCCAATCATGATCGAGTGGGGCGGGCCTTGGTGCACTTGCTGTTGGTCTGTTGTACTTCCCCCCTGTAGAGCGTGTGCATGTGCACATCTTGTTACCGGGGCGGACCAGGTTTTTTTCCAAATCACCCAAATCACTGAATGCTCCTTTAAATATTGTGAGTACTTTTTCCAGCACTGGAACAACTAGTGAGATGATGATGATTATGAGATCACTGCAGTTGAAGTTTTCAAGCAGGGCGCAGTAAGTATGTGGCTTCAGCGACGAGGAAGGAACGTGTGGGGCTGAATCAGCAAGAGTAATGTGGATATCTATGTTAATAATTCACCCTCGCTGAAAGTGATTTATGGCAGCTATGGGCCTTCGGAGAGGGAGGTAATGCAGCCAGCACGTCAGAGTGAAGGCTACCCGACTAACAGCTGGGCTGGACCCGTCCACAACACTACGATGTCCTCTGGAAGTATAGAAGGAGCAGAGAAACTTAGGGCAGATTCACACCGAGTCCGTTTGATTCAAACTGTTCCCGAATACGATTGCCTGGTCCCCACTGGCCATGATTCACATTGGCCTTGATTCTTACGCACCCGAGTACTATTCATTCAACTGTATTCAATGCTTTCACATTGCAACGATTCGTATCCGAGTACATTTCAATTGGTCCAGAGACACTTTTAAATGTGTATATGAATTGTAATGTCTCTGGACATTAGGAATGAATTAATAATAACTGGTTAATCGAGGATTCAATTCAGGTTTGGTATGGTCCAGTGGGAGGGGCTTAGCCTATTTAAGAAGGGAGACTTGCCACTGCCGTGCAGTCAAAGGTCTGTTGAGGAGAAACCCAGGGCCAATCTGTCCTGTATATAGTTATGCTCAATTTGCTGTCCTTCCTTTTTTGGCAAATTTTCCTTGAGTGTGGAAAAATACTACCCTCACTAAGTCAGTGTGACAATCGTCTACTGGCTTTTGTGAGCAAAATGAACAAAGAGCATGGCCCCCTAGTCCCCCATGTATTAGAAGGACGAGTTTGAAAAGAAGGAAAACTATATGCACATCCCAGTTTCAGAAGCCGGTGCTGGACCCAAACAGTGACTGAATGAAGAAAAAAGTGGAATGTCCGCACACGATATAGTTCTACTTTCTGTTCCCCGTCCTTTTTATTTCAACCTAAATACAACAACGTTTCGCCCCTCCGGGCTTTCTCAAGTTACATGGGTATGGCCTTGAAATCCTTAAATAGGTGGAACATAACTGGGTGTCGTCATTCAATCAATTAATAAGACAATATGCTGTATGTGAAGATCCACTCCAGAACAATACAAATACATCAATAGGGAATGCAAGGCTGACGTCACGGTAGACTGTCACGCCTACCGGCGTCATTTTGATTGTGATGGCCTACAAGCCCTACATATTAGATCTGCATCAAGTGTATAAAGTTGGTGTTTGAGTGTTTAGTGCACAGTGCTAGAGCTCTCAGTTCGCCAAAATGGGATTTATTAAGCCTACTTGAGTACTTGTTGTGTGAACACGTAGGCTTCTCACCATAAACAAGGTCAGAATAAAGGGGATAAAATAGATAATGGACTAACGTAACGTTTCACCGGTGCATTCATCTCACTGGGGCCATACACTCACGGAAAATAGGTTAAAATACAATAAATACACCGAAACATATATATACCTGTACAATACAAAATGAATACAAATAATAATAGAGCGGCATGTCAGGCAGGTATATTAAAGGAATGGTCTGATATCTAGGTCCAAATTCATACCAAAAGGTTTAAGGGTTCTCAATTAGATCCAAAATGCTTCTTTTTTCAGAAGGAGAGACTCCTAGTCTCCTCCCCTACGTGTTTTTTTTCTACTTTTTCTATTCCAATGTATCTTAAAGCAGACACTTTATGGCCAGCTTGCACAAAATGAGCCGCCACTGGACTGCGCATATTCGGAGTTCTAATATCACTCCGATGTTTGGTAATGCGCAAGTTTGAAGTCACAAATAATGAGTTTGTATAGGAAGGGGCGTGTCTGATAAAATGTATATCTAGCAACTTAAAACCTGTCCGGTGTGAAACACAAAAGCCAGAGTAGACGTTAAAATGACCCCAAACATGTTTGAAAGTGAAATATCCATTAAAGCCGATGGCCCACCTAATTCCAACACATTTTGCTAGTTTTGGGATCGCTCAGGGTAAAGAAACGTGTTAAAGTTTTCATTCTACTACTCCAACACCAAAATGTGGAATGCTCTGACACCATCCATTAAAAGGATGTGTAACGCAGATTTCTTTCAAAATTGGCCTGGAAAAAAACCCATCCATCAGGAGACAGTGTACATAGAGTTTGTATCCGTTGATGATATGTATCATTGTGTTAATTATCTATTATCTATGTTGATTAATTGGATAGATAAGACCACAATGGAAACAAGTCCCCATGCAGGACTTTTTTGTGTTATCCTTTTAGCCACCGACTAATAATAAAGTATTCAATTAATTAAAAACACCTTGAAACCAATTTGAGAGCATATATACATACCTCTGCTGCTTTACCCCTTAGTTTAAAAGCATTGCAAGAATATCCTAAGACATTCGATGCAATACAAGGTGAGTTTGGCTTCTTGGGTAGCTAAGGGAAAGTCAAGCTGTCAAGCTATGAATAGACCCCGGGCCTTATCGGACAGTGCAGACACACAGATAGCTCTATTTATTTGCATTTCTCCTTGATTCAACCTGGGAGGCCACAGAGTCTGATCTCTCGTCAGCCCCCCAACCCCCCCCCCCTCCCCCAGCCCTTTAGATTGCAGCAGTGCACATTCATCCATCTCAACGAAGAAGACATGTCAAAATATTGAAAAAGGGGGAGATCAAAGAACAGTGTGCCGAAATGTGGCATTTATAAATTAAGTATTGTTTCTTGTCAGAATAATACTACTACTATTATCTAATGCAGGGGTTTTCAACGTTTTTTTTTTCCCAATAGCTAATCTAATGATTAACCATTCTCCCTCAAAGCCTCTCCTTGCTTGGTTCCGATGGGGAAAGCAGACCACGCTCTCTGTGGCAAGAAGAAAGCTGTCAACGTTCATCGCGGTCCAACTACAGGCCAGGGGGGAACCAAAGAACCTTGAGTGAGTCCAAGAGCCTTTCAGGAGACGTGGTGTATTAAATAAACACTTTTAGTAGGAATCATTTCCTCTTCCAGAGGTTGACTAACACATGGCAGCCATATAGGCTGCTCCGTTTAACTTCCAAGGATGGGGCCATGCCGGCGGTCTGGTATATGTTTTAGCCCCATTGACTATGACTCGTGAAGAAAGAGTTTTATAAAGTACCTGGCTGCCAACCATTTCCTAAAGCAAAATGTCCATGAGTTAAAATTAAAGAATTAATCTACGCATTGATGTTTAGTCAACTTTGACTCGCAGCGCGAGGTGCTGTATGCTTGTAGATCTGCTACGTTTGGCCTTATACTGTAGTTCTCTATAGGAATGCAATATAGAGGGTTCAAGTGGTTCATGTAAAATAAAAAAGATTTAGGCACACAGATTTTGGCGGCCCTCCCATAGGGGTCCCGGACCCCCTGTTGAAAACCCCTGTCTTTAGCTGTGTGTAGCTGCCCTTAACTTAAACCATCTGTGAGCCACCCTCACACCTCTCAAAGCCTTTCCTGCAGCTTTCTTGAAAAGAAAATGGGGTGATAATGACAATACCAGCGAGAACCCTGCTGCAACACAATCAGGTGTCTGTTGAAAGGTATTGGAGTGCACACTTGCGTCAGAGTGATGTCAAACGTAACGCACTGTCTGGAGCATACATGGGCAACTGGCGGCCCGGGGGCCACATGCGGCCCCCACCTTCACTTAATGCGGCCCTCGGGTTAATATCAGAATACCGATATATTATTGATTTCAGCTGTTACAATTCCAAACATGCAAACATGACCCGCTTTTGTATGTCCAATGTGTTTGGATGTAGTTCATAAAGTTAACATAACTATAACTAAATTAAATAAAAAGGTAATTTTTCAGGATTCCAATACAAAAAATGGCCACATTTTTTCAGGATTTCAATTCAAAAATTCAATTAAAATTTGCTACGACAGTAATATGCAACGTGGCCCCTCTGGAGTGAGTGTGGAAATATAGTGGCCCTCTCCATCATCAAAGTTGCCCACCCCTGGTCTGGAGGGTTGTAGCACCCTCTATTGAGAGGTGAGATGTACTGTACTTGCTGTAGCCTATACTGTAGGTAACTCTACGTGATGGAGGAAGAAGTACTTGCATGTTTTACTTTTTACTAGTAAAAAGTATCAATACCACAAATAAATACCAATAAATACCAGAAATACCAGACCTTTATAAGATGTTAATGTATGTTTAGTAATACAAATCTAAATCTACAATGTGACTAATAACTAAAGCTTTCAAACGATTATAGTGGAATAAATGTACAATATTTGGAAATACTATCATCGTATCATCATACATCTAATTCTGGCCAATCACAATTTGCGTCCTCACTTTTGTCTTCAATGTTTCCGTTTTACAGTGCACTTTTGTCTTCAATGTTTGTGTTTACACAATGCTCTTATCATCATATGTCATCATACAACATACATCATCTCATTCTGGCCAATCACAAATTGCATCCTCACTTTTATCTTCAATGTTTGACCCTCAAAGCTGGACATAGGACCTCAAACTTGTACTGAAGTACAGCACTTGAGTACATGTACTTAGTTACATTACACAACTGCATAACTCTGCATGTGCTCTGCAGCACAACTGAACGTAGTGGGTGGTGGTGTGATAAAGCCTGGTGCCACCACAGGATTTATTGTTTCCTCTCCAGAAGTGCAACAATTATCTTCATGAGTCAACGGTTATATACTGTCTGTCACACTAATTAGCTAAAAAGCTGCAGGCTTTCATCATCTTGGCCTCACTTCTCTGATTCCCTGTTCATTTTAGGATAGATTCTATAATGTTCTCTTATTTGATTTTAGATCTTTAAATGGGCTACACACCCCTCGGTATCTCTCTGAGCTCAGAGAGATACCGATAACACTCCAGCAGTGTTGATTTCGTCAACTAAAACTTTGGCAAACATGTTCGTTGACTACCTTTTATCATGGCGAAAAAAGGAAAAAAAAGGAGGGACTAGTGGAGAAGATCAAGCAGAAGTAAAAGACAAGTCAGTTTATGTGCGTATTTGCGTAACGCCGCCACGTTGTGAGCTTGTAGATCTGCTGTTTTCACAATTTTTGCCTCTTTCTTATTTGACAATTTGGCCAATGTTTGACCAGTTTTTTAATAGTATAGTTTGTTGATGACGCTGAAATGCTCTTTGTTTTCTTCTTAGGTATTAAAAAGGTTTTTAAAGTCCTTAAATCGTCAATTCACATTAATCTATTCCCCCCCCACAGGTTGAGAACCACTGGTCTGTCAGACAGGGTGCTTGACGTTGACCAGAGCAACAGGAATGATTACTGGGTTTGAGGAGCAACAGCTGTTTCAACATTCAGGACGACCCCAATCTGGGAAACCATGTCTCCTTGAGAGGATGACCCCAAAACCTTCTGACATTGCTGCAGAGACCCACTGGCCATGAGACAGGGGTCTTCAACAGGGCGTCCTGGACCCCGGGCATCATACGGCGCCCCCCTCATACGTGAGGAGACTGTTTTTTCCACATACTTTTTTCATGTATTTTCTTTTCCACAAAAATGAAAAGAGAAAACATAAATGAAAGAAATAAGTGAAAACACGGTCTCCTCACGTATTAGCATGATGATATCGGTCAACAGAATTAACGAAGAGCCGGTGTTGTCGATGAATCTATCATGGTTAGCCTACTTAAAATGGAGTTTGAAGGGTTTGTACTGTATAGGAAGGGGTCTGATAAAAATGAATATCGAATTACTGAATCAAGCAACTTAAAAACTGTCTGGGGTGTTCACAAAAGGCTGAGTAGACGATGAAACAAATCAACACATTTCTTTTTAAGGTGAAATATCCCTTTAACCACCTAGCATCCCTATTCAAAAGGATTTTAGCCGAAAATAGCTGACCTACAAGCTTGTAGATCGGCTATTTTCTACAAAGATGTTTACAGATCGAGTCAATGTACAGAAGAGCTAAAGATCAAGTTTATTAAGCATTGAGGGTTTATGTAAGTGGTTAAATGTCTGAAAATACACATCAACATGAATCCAACACTGATGATATAGCTGTCAAACAAGTCTATGAATCTATCTATGGAGCCTATGAAAAAGTTTAATATGAAACACGATGTTAAACAATATGGGGTCCTCCCTGCTTCTCTCTCTCAGCTATTAGCCTCGGTCCCAGGTTTACTTAGAGTATATACTTTAAGCAGGCTATAAGTGGTAGCCTGGTTGACCACTCCCTCTTCAGGGGGGAGTGGTTAACTAGGCTATGGGGTCCTTAGGCTGAAAATTTTTGAAGACCCCTAGCCATAAAGATGTCAACACCGGGCTAAGTGAAATGTGCCGGTCATCAATAAAAAATGGACATATGCTGAATGAAAGCATTCTGCCTTCATATACCTGCTCACTCCTCTGATTTAATGTACCATGACAAATTGGATAACTGCAGCATGGTTTTGGCACAATGCCCAGTTGGTATTTTTTATTTATTTATTATTATTATTATTATTTTCTTTTTCTTTTTGTAGTTATCTACATCCATGGCAATAAGCAGGGGAGCTAAATCATTAAAAAAAAAACATTCTTATTTTTTATCCAGAAAATTGTTGTCTTGGTTCTTCTTGCCACTAAAATAAGTTTAATTGGACCATTCCTAAGCAAGCAGAATACTGGGAAGGTGAAGGGTTAATTTGCGGCTGGGGGAAACCTGATGCTAATTAAGTCTTTGGAATGCCACAGACTGAAATTCTAGCACAGAAACCCCTCGGAGTAGAGTGGCTCAGACGACAGACAACATGGAGAAAGCCAGGAGAAATGCTGCGTGTGCCTGATGTTTTTGTTACATTACATGCATAGGCTACTGCTACTGATGATGACATTATTTTGGACAGGCCAGTCACAGCGAAACCTGGAGTGAAGGTAATCTAGTAATATTATTTGTGATTGTTTAGTCGCAGATTAAAAAGTCTCTTTTTCCAATCAGCAAAAAGTTTGTCTTCCTTTTTGTAGTGAGTAGTGACATACGTGAGGAAGCTAATGGCCTGAAATATTGTTTATTTTCAAATGTTTATTCATCCTAAACTGTGTCACCCCCCCCCCCCATCTCTTTTACAAGGAAGAAAAGGAGTCACAAGTCCCACAACACAAATGGCATTCTTCTTACCAAGACCAGTAGGTCTGCTGCTGCTTTTCCTCCTGTCCTGGTTGTCAGTGGTGCACCATGACTCCGTCGCAGCAGCAGAGATCTGCCGGCCGGGGACGCACTGCCACGGCGGGGGACTGGGAGTGGGAGGACAAACCGGAGACCCGAGACCGTGCACCGGAGCGCACTGTCCGGGGGGCAGCAGCAGATCCTCCAGACCGGCGGCGGCACGCCAGTACAACCCAACAACAGGATCGGGAACAACAACAACGCAGGTTCGAGCGGCGCAGATAGTGGCCAGCCAGCACCAGGTACACCCGGGCTCTGCTAGAGCGACCAGATCGGAACAAGCCAGCGGTCACGGCGGGGTCCAGGCGGGGGCGCAGCAGCAGCAGCCACCCCGCAGCGGCGCCCGGGAGAGGGACCACCAGAGCGCACGGATGAGGACGCCTGAGGTTTTCGCCGCTGCTCCGGGATGTACTAGTGGGACAGACTGCGTTCAGAAACAGCCTCCTCCTCAACCCGGCGTCAACGACACCTTACGGGACTGTAAAGGGATCGAATGCAAACTGCCTGCCCTGAGGATACGGCTCAAAGCCCCCCGGCCGAAGTCCTCGTCCTCGTCTTCCTGTGCGGGTGGTGGTGAGGGGTGTGCGGGCAGTTTGGAGGACAGCCCGCTCTCCCCCGTCCATCTGGCGGACAGAGCGGCGCAGTTTCTGGGAGATTTCCCGGAGTTTGGATATCCGTCGTCGTCGTCGTCGGAACTTGGCGGCGGTGCGCCTCTGGGTGTCCAGCTCACGTGCGATATCAAACCAGGTCTGTTCTGTCATCATGGATAATTAAAATTAAGCACATTATTAGACATATGAATTGGCTGATTGAATCGGATAGAGCTTTTAGATTGGATATTTTGAAATGGACTATATGCTGCCTACATTTCGTCCATTTCAAAATATCCGATTTAAAAGCTCGCAATGCGTCGCATCGCGATTGAAGAGGGTAATAGGCTGTTTTGTAATCCAAATCTACAAAGTAACTGCTGTCAAATAAATGTTGTGGAGTAAAAGTACAATATTTGTCTCTGACATGTAGTAGAGTAGAAGTAAAAGTATTGGATAGTACAAATACCTCAAAACTGTACTTAAGTACTGTACTTAAGTAAATGTACTTAGTTACTTTCCACCACTGTATGTGTGTGTGTGTGTGTGTGTGTGTGTGTGTGTGTGTGTGTGTGTGTGTGTGTGTGTGTGTGTGTGTGTGTGTGTGACTGTGTGTGTGTGTATATGCATCACTTCTCTTTACACGTCTGTACGTGTGTATGTCGACGTAATGCACATAACTCGAGAACCGTTCACCCCACCGACTTCAAATTCGTGTTCTACACCCCCACAGGGGGGGCAGTGCCCGGTGTCGAGTCGGTCATACCCACGGTTGTCCAGAACTGCCACAAAAGGCCTCTGCCGGGCTCTGGACAGGGCCCCTGCCCAGGCTCCGTATGGAGCTGGCCTGTTCTGACATCACAAATGGGCACCGCTCTAGTATTTAAAAAAGTTATTAATAGCACAATCAGTTTAACCACTTTAACTCTGTATCGGCTATTTGAAAATGGCTTGTAGAATAACTTGTAGATCTGCTATTTTAAAAACATCTTGGAAAACAAAGTGAAAAAATTGGAATATTATATATTTTGGGGGTCCTTTCTTGACAATTTGGCCAATGTTTGAACCGTTTTTATCAGCTTGCAGAGCTGGTCAATGTTCGCCCAGAGTAGTAGTAGCGATGTAGTGGTGATTGTCATGATTGGCTGGCCTCAAACTCAGCCAACCTATACGGTCAATAGCGTCTCTCTTCCCGGGCAGACAGCGACAGACAGAGGCTCTCCTCTCCCCCACCGCTGCATTCGGCCAATTTATATGGATGATAAAAAATGTATACCCTTACAAAACAACTTTTCGAGGGCAACATATTGTATACAAAGAGCGGGTTTAAAGACTTATGTCATAGCAACACGTATACAAAGAGGGGGTTTAAAATACTTATGTCATAGTCGACAACATGGATCTGTGGATGAGACGACAAAACTTCCACAAAGGGGACGTGTTGCAGTGGCTGCAAGCTGATATATGACTTGAGTCTATGGGTGCACGATTATTAAATTATGACCGATATCCGATCTCTGATTATTTGCAGGGTCATATCTGCCCATACCGATTCTGACCGGTTCCGATATGAGGACCGCAATGGAAACTAGCCTAGGACCTAGCGGCTTGGCCCAAAGCCTGCTAATAAAGTATTCAATCAATCAATTAATATACTTTTTTTCCAAGTGTCTGTTTTCACTACTGAATGACTACTGAATGACTACTGACTGAGATGAGTATACGTTGAGACCAATGCGATACCAATATGGTATTTGTATGGCCGATTCTGATACGCTACCGATTTTATTGTGCATCTCTACTAGAGTCATTTCTTGTTTATATAGTACTTTTGATGCACTAATGGTCTTTTTTCATTTAATTCATTTTCTTTTGTTAGGTATTATTAAAAAGTCCTAAAATTGTCACTTTATTGTCATCTGGGGACCCCCTTCCAAAACCAGGTGAGGGACCCCCCCTCGGGGTCCCGACTCCCGACCCACATCTTCAGAACCCCACCTCCCTTCTTCACACCAAAGAGACCATTTTTGACCCACAGCCCAACATGATATCTGCAACTGTTTTACTTAAGTAAAAATATCAATCCTGCAATATAAAAATACTTTGTTACAAGTACAAGTCCGGAATTCAACATTTTCTTAAGTAAAAGTATTGACATCAAAATGTACTTAAAGTACCACAAGTATAAAGTAGCCTACTCATTATGCAGAATGCCCCATTTCACAAGTTTAAAATGTAAAAAAATCTTTTGAAAATAGCCGATCTACAAGCTCACAATGCGTCCCATCGCAACGGATTGTGAGCTTTTAGATCGGCTATTTTCAAATGAAGTGGGTAATGTATGTTTTGTAATTATGAAAATCTAACTAGTAAGTAAGTTACTAAAGTTTTGTAAAATATTTGCCTCTGAGATGTAGTGGAGTAGAAGTAAAAGTATTGAAAATTGGAAATACTCAAGTAAAGTACAAATACCTCAAAATGGTGAGTTCTGTCAGGCCTCACTCAGACCTTTACAGCGTTGTGAGTGTCATGGCCGCCCCAATGCATTTCCAATGGAGGTCACATGGTCTGTTGTATGGCTTTCAGCTGTGTTTCGACTGCCCCCTCCCCCTCAAACAACACAAATGTTGTGTCAAACCATGTGACCTCCATTAGAAATGCATTGGGGCGGCCATGACACTACACAACATTCATCCAACAAGCATACAGCAATGCAGTAAAGGTCTGAGCTCAGCCTCAGGCTGTGAGTTCTGTCAGGCTGCGGAACAGCTGAATCGGAAGAAAAGTCCCTCGGCCTGAGTCAATTGTCCAGAAAATGTAGAACGCTTTGAAGTCTGTCCATACATAAGAAACTTCCATTACGCAGCTGGCTTCCTGGGCCAAGAGCCGTTCACATTCTGTGCCAACATCTTTTGATAGAAATCATTCAGAGTCATATAGTTGATCTGAATTAATTAATTCCAAAGTGGATATAAATTATATGGATGATGTATCTAGTCTATGCAGCCAGTCTACAGGGGCATGCATTATTTCATACACTGCTAATGGTTTCATCAGAGCTACCGTGTGGACATTTATTTGGAACTACATCCTTGGTAAAATGTATCTTCCATATTCTATCCTGGACATAAGTATTATTTTTTTGTGGGATCAAAATGTATAAATAATCAGACCCGTCTGAAGTGAGTGGTGCAGCAGCGCCCCCTGTTGGTACCCTAAACATACATACATACATACATAGGGACAAAGCTGGGCATTGGAGTGGTTGCACCACTCAAAGAAAAAAAAACGAAAAAACCGTTCCCCTTTATTTCATGTGTATAGAGGGTATGTGCATGCATAAAGTGAGTGGCAAATCGAGTGGAAAAGTGAACGTCGTTTAATGCAATCAGTTAGGACTTTTCAGTTTGGACAATACACTGACACCACGCTAGACAGGAACGCCCAAAAACGTCACATCCGGGGTAAGAATTTACCCCGGAATTTTCTATGGCTGCCAATGCAACTTGGTCCAATCCTTAATCACATACGGACAAACCTCTATGCCGATGCTATCTAACTTGCGGAGGTAGCGTGCCTTGTCCAGGGGCAACAGATCTTTCAACGTATGGCATTGCAAATACGTTTGATAATCGCTACTCTGCTCAATATTGTTTTGAAAATGCCGCAAATTGCATTGCAGTGAACGAGCGAAAATCACAACTTCCCCCATTTGTGGGCGGAGTCACAGTTTGAGGCACTGTTTACGCGCCGTGGTGTCAGTGTATGGATGTATGGGCTGTCAAGGCCAGAGAGTAGTCTTCCTGTAGGCATTCTTGCATAACCTCCGGATATGATGATGATTTCAAGTGCATACCCAGGATACCCTCTATAATGCTTACTTATGATTACTTACTTAGGCCTTTCAATTCTTATCCACTTATACACTGAAACTCCTCCGCTTGCTAGTATGCACTATAGATAAAAAGTTGGACCCTAACGGGTCCATTTGGTTCCATTTGTACACTCTCAGAGTTAAATTAACATTGATTTTACAATATAAATTGGGGTCCCAGAGATAGAAATGCCATTCAATGGGGACCGTAGCCTAATTCAAGTCAAACCTGTGGCCCTTTAAATGAAAAAGATTGAATATCACTGCTAGAGCTGCAAAAATCTTCAAATGGGGGGGGGGTCCGCAGGCTAATGAGTATCATGTTGGGGGTCCTTGACATGAAAAAGTTTGGGAGCCCGAAACATCTTCAGGTTTTTCAAAAGGCAGAATCTCATCTTGAGGGACAAACATTTCTTCATGTATTTATTTCCCCCCCATTCTGCATTACCCACTTCAGCCCAATATACATTTTGGCCCTTTTAAAATAGCCGACCTACAAGCTCACAATGTGTCGCACTGCGACGCATTGTGAGCTTGTAGATCTGCTATTTTCAAAAGATGTTTAAACATTTGAAAACTTGAAATGGGACATTCTGCATAATGAGTTCTTTCTACTTTTTATGCTTTTTTATACCAAAACTTTTGCACTTAATTTTATTTTTATATTCCGGACTTTTACATGTAACAGAGTTTTTTAACGTGTTTTTCAGTTGGTTCGTATTGATATTCTGTGCGTTAAATTCTTATTTTAAACTTGGTGTCAGTTAAAAGGAACATCACAGGTGCAGCATGGTGACTGGGCATATCATATCATGATGTTCTAGCAAATTCAACATAAACAAGGCGGAACCAGGGCGGAACAAGTCTGAAAGAGCCTGCTGCTTAGTCAGTCAGGGACCAATCAGATGTCTGACAAAGGGTGAATTGTCACTCGCTAAAGTGACATTTTCAGATCCGCGGAACACAGCGAATCAGGCTGGAACCCAGGCTAACCTTTTCCACCACTATCTTTATTAGGGGAGAACGAGGTCCCGTCAGAAGACGCCCTCATCCTCCACCTCCAGCTGTCCAAGGGCCAGGAGCAGCTGGTGGAGGCGCTGCGCAACCAGCAGACAGTCATCCGCGACCTTCAGCAGAAGCTTGTCGAGCAGCAGGGGGCGCTGCTGGCGCAGCAGCGCGAGATCCTGGAGCAGCAGCGGCGCGCCTACGAGCAGATGGACGTGGTGAAGGCGCAGTACAGCCTGCTCTCGGACACGGTCAAGCAGGTGTCCTTCCAGGTATAGGGCTTCCAGGTATAGGACATTCTTTTTGAGGGGCAGGTGCTCAAGTGAAAAAAAAGGGCACCTTGTGCGGCACGTGGAACCGCCGGCTGCCTTATTAGTGTGTGATTTTGGGGGCATGAATAATATATTGGAAGATTTTAATCCAGAATTGCTCACCATGGGCCAAACAAAAATAAAATGAACAAACTGTACAAAAACGTCACACAAATAATTGCGATTAACGATTTAAGTGTGTTTTTTTGCATTGAACAGTGGAACGTTACAGTTTGTAGTTCTGTTTGACTTTTAGGCTTCGTAATCACAAATTACACGGGCAGATATGACAAATAAGTATACAAAGAAATTACTGACAAATGTAATGTTTTATAATATTTTCTTTCCAAAAAAATTACAAAATAGTGGAAATAGTTGATCTAAAAGCTTACAACACATCACTTGGTGATATCTTGTACGCTTGTAGATCTGCTATTTTTTTTAAATGGTTGAACATGTACGGACATTTTTGGAATGTGGAAACATTCACATAATTGCGATTATCTCAAATAATTGCGATTATCTCAAATAATTGCGATTATCTCAAATATTTGCAATTCGGCGACGATTATTATGTAATAACTGTGACAGGCCAACCTCCAGGGCCTCCAGGGGGAGCTGCAGAGCTACTTCGAGAGCCACCTGGTGGGCCTGCAGAACCAGGCGCGCAACCACCTCCACAAGTCCTATGCCGGCGTGCACAAGATGGACACGCTGCATGCGGACGCCAAGGTCATGGACGTGGTCGGCGAGGAGGCCCACTTCCCGCACCCCCTGCTGGGCTGCGCGTCGCTGTGCGGGCCCGGCGAGTTCTGTGACTTCCAGAGGGAGCCGCCCCGCTGCGAGAGCTGCACCATGTGCCCCCCCGGCTTCTTCCTGGTCTCCCAGTGCTCGCCCAACGCGGACCGAATGTGCCAGGTGTATATATATATATATATATATATATATACACACGTTAGCCTCGCGTAGCCCACCTATTGCAATGCATATTGATTGCCCCAGGCAGATTGAGTCTGGTCTTAGTTTCGACACTATTATTGGTCCGACAGTCATTAACCTACCTCAAACCCTAACCTAACCATAACTGCAAGCACGGGAGCAGCGCATGTTCGAGCGCTAGTCCGACTGTTGTTCCCGCATGTCGGACTAATGCTCTGTCGGAATTACCATCGGATCCTGAAAATATAAGGCAGGCTTACCAGGATATAACCAACTCAAGTTTTCCTTGTGCCATAGTGTCTCTTAGGGTTAGGGTTTAAGTGGGAACGGGGGTGCCGTGGATGAAAATGTATTTCCAGGGATGCCCGAGTCAAAACAGTTTGAGAACTGAGAGGTTTGGTGTATTAGGGGGGAAAACGAGCAGATTCTGTTGAGGGTTTTGGTTAACTGTCTGAAAATACACATTAATATGAATCGAACACAATGCTACACATTGATAGTGCTGTCAAACAAGTCTATGTGAAATCTAGGAAAAGGTTTACTCTATACACAATTTTTCTTTCTCTCAGCTAAGGAGTCCTTGGCCTGAAATGACGTTGAAGACCCTGGTCTACAGCAATTTGAGAATTGCATGCTTATTTAACATTACAAAATGTAGGGAAATCTAAATATTGTATATTATCTGCATTACAGGACAGAGATGAATGCCTCGAATTACCAAACATCTGTGGAGAGCGAGTAAAGTGCCTTAACACTCCAGGTGAGTCTCACTCATTGTTTATCTCCGCCAGGCAGATGGCCAGGGTTGGAGAATGTTTTTGTTGTTGTTGTTACCTAGTTTGGATCCCGGGAAAAATGTTTCAATGTTCTATATCATCTTTCTGATCCTGCTCGTTCACATTTTCTCCGCCCTCTGTTCTGGCGGTGGCCAGGGGGATTCAGGTGCTTGGGGGTTTCGCTGAGGGAGGCGGCCTCTGGCGTGTGTGGCCACCAGTACTTCTACAACCAGGAGCTGCAGGAGTGCCAGGTATGGAATCACAACTCGTAGAGGCAATTCGTAACAAAACAGTGTAAATCAGATTTGTAACTCGTATATGAACATTTGTGTTTGTGTCTCTAAATGTATTTAACTCTATATGCCAGGCGTGTTCGGACTGCGACGATGGGGACCCGGCCGCCCTCCCCTGCACGGCAACCAGTGACGCCATATGTGGCGGCTCGGCCTCTGGCGAGAGCCGCCTCTCCCAGGCCTGGGGGTCCGGGGTCTCGGCCCCTCCTGCCAGGGCACCACCCGGTGCTGGCCACATTTCCCAGGGTCTCCAGCTTCACCTACGCCGCAGCAGCAGCAGCAGCAGCAAAGACATGGACCTGCTGCTGAACAACCGGGCCGGACGGCTCGCCTTCCTGCAGCACGGCTTGGTGTGGCTGGACCACAACTTCGCCCTGAAGCACAGCTGCCGGAACTTCCTCCAGGTGGGCATTGTTATAATAGTTTTGAATTTTTCATTTTAGTTTACTTTTATTAACACTATTCATGCAACCATTTACTACAGCAATATGCACGAAAAAGGCAGCGAAGAAGACCCCGCGACTCGGCCCCGTGAACTGGAAGTAGTAATCGGCCATTTTCGAGCCAACGATCAGCATCATTTTTAAATATATTTTTGGGGGCTTTTTCTGCCTTTATTGGATAGCGTACAGTATGGTGAGAGAGATGGGGGGTTGACACGTGGCAAAGGTCATCGAGATCGGGAGTTGAACCCGCGACACGCCGTCAGGCTGGTTTAGCAGCCTAGGTGCCTGGACCGCTACACTAGCCGCCTGGGCCGTGCTATTTTTTTATTGAGCTCCTAACATCGTCCCTCACCTCGCCTCATATCACCTCATCTGAGCCTCAACAATTCAGAGAAAAACGCTGTTAAAGATCGCCGCCATCACAGGAGCCTATGGATCTTGGTGTGGTAAAAAAAACGAAAAAATAACGAGCCGAGCGTTGCCTAGCAATGTGGAACGTTACTATGCGGTAAATATAAAATAGGTTAGTATACTATAAAGACCATAGAATTTTATAATATACGGGATTGGCATGCAAATGCTGGGTTTTATAGATCGTAAATATATGTCTATAGCTCGAAATGTGTTCATATTATTTTGTATTATTATTTTTTACTTTTTAATTTAAATTTTTCAAATTCAGTTAGTTTAATGTGTTTTTAGAGCAGATTTGCTAGTTTTTATTAGTTTTTATTTCATGAAATGCTAATAGTTAGTTTTTTAATAAGCCTACTTTGGGTTATTTGTCAGGTGCCGGATTGTATTGTGTAATAAAAAAACGTATAGCATTTAAAATGTGTTCAGTTACCAATCACATAGACTGCTACAAATTTACTAAAACGAAGGGCATTTTGTTTCAGTTCGTTTTAGTTATTTTGTATTTAGTTTTTATTTAGTTCAGTTAACTTTTCCATTAGTCTTCGTTAACTATAATCAGTGGTAGAAAAAGTACTCAGTAAAAGTATCAATACTGCAGTGTAGAAATACTATCAAATGGCCGAAATGTACAGTATTAGAAATAAATGTAGTGGAGTAAAAGTACAATATTTGGATCTGAGATGTAGTGGAGTAGATGTAAAAGTATTGGAAATTGGAAATACTCAAGTAAAGTACAAATACCTCAAAATTGCGCTTAAGTTAAAGCACTTAATTACTTTACACCACTGTCGTTAACTGTAACAACCTGGCAGGTGGGCATGCGGCTCAACGGCAGCCAGGAGGACCAGGAGGGCCAGGACCTCAGTGGCGTGCGCGTGGAGCAGCCGGACGGGAAGTACTTCCAGGCTGTGAGCATCAGCGCCGGCGCGGAGGTGGAGCCTAACCACACCCTGACCCTCCTGCTGAGGAGCCCCAACCAGCACTGCAACCAAAGCAAGGACCTCCACGTCTACGAGCTCAACGGGGCCTCCTTCAGCCTCCTCTGGCTGTCCCATGACACTGGGGCCGTCGCCATGACCGCGCAAACCACTATATCCAGCCACCACCAGAGCAACTACCGGCCCGGCTTCCGCGTGACCTCTGTTTCCGACCCGTACATGGTCGGCCTGACCCACGACGGCCGCGGGGTTCGCTTCACGGAGAGCGGCGTGGTGAAGTTCGTCCTGCAGCAGGCGCTGTACGCCATGGGCCACACGTGCGTCCGAGAGGGCTTCTCCCTGCTCGCCTACGCCAACCGCAATGGCACCGCGCAGGAGGTGCTGCAGGCGTTCAAGACAGGCGTCAACTACAGGGACACTTCCATCACTCTTTCTGGCGCCGTGCAAGTGGAGAGCGGTGACACGCTGAGCTTCGAGATCACCTCCCCCTCGCAGTGCAATATCCGCTACTTTGGGGACAGCACCGGGATCAGTATGTTGAGCCTTATCTGGATCCCTTCGGCCTTGTCCTCTGCCCTGACCGCCACCATCTCCAGGGCTGGTCTCCCCTCTGGCGCCGTCCGAAACAAGCCCCTCCTGTTCCAGCAAATCAGCCCGGATTCGCACCACATCCACCTGGCGCGGCCCGGGGGGGAAGCGCCCGCCCGCAAGAACTTCGTATTCCGTGAGAAGGGGACGGCGAACGTCGCCCTGAACCTGAAGCTGATCCACTCCTGCAACGTGGTGAAAGTCACCCTCCACCGCGCAGGGGGAGGAGGAGGAGCCAATGGCGAGGGCGGGCGGCAGGCGGGTCCTGTGGCTCAGCAGGTGTCCGGGCACATGCCCGAGGGCAGCGAGTGGGCGAGCGTGGGGCTGAGGGCCTCGTTCCCGGTGCAAAACGGCACGTCCATCTACGTGACCCTGGACTGTGTCCGCGGGCGAGTTAATCAGATCACCCACCAGGGAGGCACTAACATCAACATTCTCTGGGTTGCGTTGTGATCCAAACCTTTGGTCAAAACATTCATGTTAGTAAAAAAGAAAGACTATGGTTTTGCACAAAATTGAATTGCAGAGCAGATTCGAGAATTTACCAAACTGAAGTCAGGTTTTGGTCGAGAGAAAACTTCGTATTTGTCTATAACAATGTTATGATATAACGTTACTATGATGTCCCTTTTGGGTATGATTGATATTGTAAGTACAGCTTTTTGCTCCAAAAGTACTTCGGCTGGTTGAGCAGTGACCAATTCATCATGAATGTCTGTGAGTGTGCATGATTGTATGAGCGTTTAGTGTTGAATGTGTGCCTGTCTTTGCATGTGTGTATGATTCACATCACGTGTGTACAGTACTTCTATCCCTGCACATTTACATACAATACATACTGTATGTTCTGATCCCTTTAAGTGCTTTGAGGAACATTTTCATGAGCAATAATATAGACAAGGGTAATGCAATGAAACTTCTTCACCAGGCAGGTATTTTTGTTCAAATTATTTTTTATGGTAACTTATTTAAATGTTATATCATTGTACTTTTTATATATGACAATATCATCCCTTTGCAATATAAACAATGTGTCGGCAATGAACAAAAACTGATGAATAAAAAGATGACGCGCAGGAGCCGGTTTCATGCAATCAATTCTAGAGATGCATGATATTGAAATATTGACAGCTGGTAGATCTGCTATTTTCAAAATATACATTCTGCATAACGACTACTTTTACTTTTGGTACTTTAAGTACATTTTGATTTTCACTCGAGTACATTTTGAATCCCAGACTTTTACTTGTAACAGATCAGTATTCTATATTGCAGTATTGATACTTTTAGTGGAGCACCAGGTTCTAAGCGGGGCTAATGGTCAGGCGACAATGACAATGACAGTAGCAGCAGTGAATAGGCAATGCTGGGTTTCCCAAACGCATATGGTGTAAGACTTGTAGTGCTGCACATGCTCGGATGCCCTCTAGGGCCTAGAGTCTAGGCCGCACACAGAAGCCTGTGAACATAGACATTCCGTGCATAGATGTGCCACGCAAGGGTAGGCCTCAGCCCTGAGGCCTGGTATGGTAGGCCTCAGGCCTGAGGCCTGGAATGGTAAGCCTCAGGTCTACCATTCTGAAATTTAATTTAATAATATTTGGACTGCTGGACAGCTGACAGTAGGCTCTCTTTACTCTTAAACAAAAATTAATATATATATATATATATATATATATATTCTTAAGAGTAAAGAGAGCATATACTGTCAGCTGTCCAGCAGTCCAAATATGATTAAATTAAATGCCATACCATTGTGTGGCACATCTATGCACGAAATGTCTATGTTCACAGGCTTCTGTGTAGATGCCCTAGAGGGCATCTGAGCATGTGCAGCACTACAAGTCATATGCGTTTTGGGAAACCCAGCCAATGTCGATATTCAGCTTTAGATCTAGTGAGAGCTGCTGTCATGCATTTATTCACTCATTATTCTCAAATGAATATCGTTGCCCTGACTGTGCCGTCTTTATTGCTTGTGTGCGTGCACGTGTGTATGCTTTTTGTCCCCCTCCAAACATTGTACACAATGATGCATTTTCAGAGAATTGGCAGCGATGTGGCTTTTGAAATTCTCCAGCTTTATTCTCACTTCATCATGCATGGTGATTTTTTGGCTGGCTGGGCTTCCTCCCTCCCATGAGTGTACTGTAAGGTTTCTATGAGTGTATATTGTTTTTCAACATCAAATATACTTCATACATACTGTCGTACATGTCGGAGACTATAGAGACTCAACAAACTTGCATGTCCCAACAGTTTTCTGAAAAAAGAAAAGGTAAAAATAAAATAAAAACTCTTATAGATCTTTGGCCGTGGACTGATCTAAAAATATATTGTTCCAGGGACCCCTAGAAGCAAAGATTTGAGTTAAAAAAATAATCTTCAAAATTACTTTGTTTTAATGGGTTAAGCGGTGCATTATTGATACAAGGCCAGAATAAGCAGGATACAAGCTTCCACAATTATTGTCACAGGATGTTTGTTAAGATGCTTGTTGACTAATTTGCCACAAAAGCTTTCCAACTTCAGAGTCTAGCTAGCCACATCATGTGACCAACATCACGTGACACCCTCATGTGAAGCTCATTTTGATGTCTCATGCTAGTCATCAAGGTGCAAGATTGTTTAACGATTGTGGTTATTTTGAAGTTTCAGTCTGAAACGGAAGCCTCTGTGTTTCTGAACCACTCAGAGCAGTAAGGAAGTAATTAAAAAAATGTGTGGCTGACCACACTCACCACAGATATGCTTTCATATGCGAAAAACATTGTGTGAAAAACATTTTTCAAAACGGCAGAAAAACAGTCTGAACAGAGTAACACAGATATTAAAAACTCAACTAAAAGCAAGAGTGAAGAGGTGAGTCTTGAGTTGAGCGTCAAGATGTTTATTCCAGGTTGTCGGCCCGTAGAAGCAGAAAGCTGCCTCATCTTTTTCTTTTTTGCCTTTTATTGATAGATTCACAGTTAGTTGACAGGAAACGGGGAGAGAGGTAGGGGGGGGGGGGGGGGTTCGGGGGGAGACACGCAGCAAAGTTCAGAGGGCGCTAATAAGTTCTCCCAGTGGCAGTACTGTATGTACAGAGAGAACTATAGACGCCTTAACAGACGACGTCACACTGATAAATAACAGCATGCGTGCGCATAAAGGCAGCAGAAGAACACCCTCTCATAAGATGCAATGGAAAAGTTCTAACTGCACTCACGTGTAAAAAATGCCACATCAAACTTTCAGATGCTGTTTTTATCCCAGTGTGGAGGAAGAATGATTAGGATTTTTATTGTGATCTCTCGCCCTTGAAATATTTAATCCATTGGTTTCTGTTGTGTTTGAACAATAATATCAATTCAAAACAGTTGTCCTCATAACCACACCTCCAGTCGCTGTCATAAGAATGGGAGGTGCGCTCATGATAACGGCAGCAGAGCCTGGTTGTCCATGGCTGCACGCGCACCTGCAGCCCATCAAGTATAATTTATGCTTCGTCCCGCGATGGTGTCGCGCACGCAGACCTCTACGCTCACAACAGTCGCATCCGCGATGCGATGTGAGCTTGTATATCAGCTGTTCTCTGTGCGCAATACTGTTGCGCTTTGAAGTATAAATGTCTCCTAGGGTGCATCTCACTAGCCAACACACAAGACAGATTGAATGGACTGAAACCAGCGCTCCCCAAAACAACAGGTTTGGAGATCTGTTGGGAATTGATTACATGAAACAGTCACCCGTGCGCCAAGTCCCAATGTTTGTAAACATTGGTCTATAGAGGACCAAGAATTGAGCCCTGTGGAATACCAGAACTGATGAAAAGTCGGCTAGATTGACAAAGTCAAAATCAAATCCCCCCTTGTTCTGTCTGAACCAGTTCAAAAGCAGCATTTTGTGATGACAGTGACCTGGGTGACAAAAATGGCAAGCATAATACCTGGAAAAATCTTGTGCCAGTTTTTCTCTTTTTTTCTCTCAGGATTCACATGAAGCGCAGCTGGTAAGCAGCCGTATCTTGGGAATACAAGAACGTTCGCCCCAAAACACTCTCGCCCCGGGTTCCTAAAGGTAACCGTAAAACTATGCCTTACCCTAACCATGTTCCTAAACGTAGCCTCAGTAAAACTATGCCTAACCCTATAACCTTATTCCTAAACTTAACCTCAGTAAAACGAAAAAATATACCTAAACCTAACCTTGTTCCTAAATGTAACCTCAGTAAAACTATGCATAAACCTAAACGTATTCCTAACCTTAACCTCAGTAAAACGAATACAAGAACACAAGAACCGCTGGCAGTCCACATAAAAACGGTGTCGTGTCGAGCATGATTTGAGGACAGTTTCCGGTTACCTCTCTTGGCCCAAAATGTTGTTTACTTACTTACTTACTCCTCTTCGTCCCCTATGGGACATAAGGCTTCAATGATCAATCACAGACAGACAGACAGACAGACAGACCGCTGGTTGTGACTTAGAAATATCAAATGTTTCTGCGTAGGCTGAATTAAAAACAGGTGCTTTAGTGGAGCTCTCCAGATGTGTGATGTCGTAGATCAAATGAGAAAATTACCCACAGCACATGAGAAGAAATATCAAAGGGGGAGAGAGATTAAGAGGGATAGGGGGGAGTTAATAAGCATTGTTTTGTTATGTAAACTAAATTTAAACTAAAAGCAGCATTGTTTTTTTACGTAAACTTAATTTAAACTGAAAGCAGCACTGTGTAACTTTCCTCTTCTACGGCAGGATTTTAACCTGGTTTCCTGCTTTAGTGCTGACATTTTTGAGCGGTGCACACTGCTCCAACGCCTGGCTTTGTGTGTCCCTATGTCCGTATGTCCCTGTGTCCCTATGTATGTTTAGAATAAAAAAGTACCGCTGGGTGACCACTGGCACTGTTGAGCAACCGTCACAAACGTTCCCATTGACCACTGCACACGCACGCACGCACGCACGCACGCACGCACGCACGCACGCACACACACACACACACACACACACACACACACACACACACACACACACAGGTGCATATGGCTACTTACAGATATTCTGAACGCATTCGTGCCAGACATGAATGCAGGAAGTCCACAGTCTACCACATTTGTTGGTGTGGAAAAGCAGGTCACCGCTAGCCTGACACTCAGCCTGAATTTTCATTTCGTTTCACTCCATTATTCAGTCTGAAAGCCCTCCCTACTACAGCCGTTTCTGAGATGGGCGTTGACAAAGAGGCAGTCTTCGGTGATTGGTTCATACCAACCAATCAGAATAGTAGGAAAGCAGATGACGTTGTTGTCAATCATGTGGCTATGGCTAACCCGTTTGCTAACCAAACAAACACAGCCAACGAGCGCTACTAGCATGTAAACAAAAGTGGTAAAATATGTCGGATGATGATGTTTATAAAACCCCTCGTGTCTGTAAAGAAACTATTCATCATACGTCGATTTAATAGCCAGATTGATACGGCCGTGAGTCACCGCAGTGGGGGCAGCCATGTTTGTTTGTGTCTGGACGGCGCTGTTGTTTTGACGTCATCGAGTTGAAACGACGCTGATTCGTCGTACAGATTTCCAAACGAGTCTCAGACCTCCTTCGAGAGCGTCACCAGACCCTGAATCGCCTGAATATATTTTTTTAATGGGCGTGGCTAGCGATTCAGGGGCTGGAGCCAGGCTAGGTCACCGCCCTTGAGGGAACACGACTGTTTCCCATTGCAGCTGACGGGAGAGACACTTTTATATTTATACCAGCACTTCTCAAAGCTGGCCCCACGGGCCACGGGGACCAGTGTTGATTTTGACAGCAAATTTTGATTCAGTTTTAGTCTTTTGAATCAAATGATGATTTCCTGTTTTTTATATACCTGTAGAAGTGTATATAGTTTACATTGTTTATTGTCTCCACCAGGCCGAAGGCATGGGGAGAGAGTATGTTTTGCACTCCGTCCGTCCGTCCGTGTGTCCGTCCGTCCGTCTGTGACCAGCTAATCTCCGCCACCGTTAACCACACACACTCCCTGGATGCCAACGATGAACCTCTGCCCCAACATTTCCAGAACGGCCTGTTATAGCGCCACCAGGAGGCCGCTTTGTGCAAAACAAGTTTTTGGACAGTACACCTACAGATTTTGTCCAAACATGCTGCAAACTGTGCTGCAAACTGATTTCGCTTCATGGCACAAGAACGGACATTCAGACAGCCCACGCCCATGGGTAGCCAGACAATGATTCCACAATCTCCGAATGCTATACAGAATCTGAAACTACACCTCCCGAAATCCGAGCAAGGAAGCTGGCATTTCCTTTCACAAAAATATCTTTACACACACACATGAAACATGAAAATTCGATGAGGCAACAGTCTGGCCACGTGAGACTAGGCCTACTCTCTCTATGACAATGAAGGAAGGGGGCCTGTCGTGGAGGACTGCGGTGGTGATATGTCTCTGTATTGGGTTCTGGTGAGGAGGGTAAAGCCTCTCTCTCTCTCTCTCTCTCTCTCTCTCTCTCTCTCTCTCATTCCTCTGCAGGTGCAACGGGAAGACGTACTGTATTATAAATGACGCCTACATTCTTTACGGCAAGCATTGCAAACAGGATCGAAATTCCTGCCTTAAGGTCACATGGGAATGCATATGGCCAACATGGCCACATGGTGTCAAATAAGTACGTACAGGCCATGCACCATGCATGCATGCATGCATGCATCATTCTACTGTGTGTTTGCATGAGAGAGAGAGAGAGAGAGAGAGAGAGATCATTTTATTTTATTTTATTTCCTTTTTTTCTTCCACAGCTACTGGATCTATACTGGCCAGATCTCATCATCGTTGTCATGAAAATACAAGACAATGTTTTTTTGTCATTTGGTTGATTGAGGCCTATAATAAACACCCCATTCGACTGTTATCAGTGCATATAATAGGCGTTATCAACCGTTATTAGGACCATACAATGGGCCCAGTATGGACATTTTCCACATACTCACGGTTTCAGTATGTCATTATCAGCTATTGTGACGGGTGATAAGGGTATTTTCATTATAGAATGCCCATACTGTTGTTTGAACAATGTCACCAGCCGAGTCAGTATGTTGTTATCATGTATTGTATCCGTTGATAATGATATTAGGACCATACAATGGGCCCAGTATGGACATTTTCCACATACTCACGGTTTCAGTATGTCATTATCAGCTATTGTGACGGGTGATAAGGGTATTTTCATTATAGAATGCCCATACTGTTGTTTGAACAATGTCACCAGCCGAGTCAGTATGTTGTTATCATGTATTGTATCCGTTGATAATGATATTAGGACCATACAATGGGCCCAGTATGGACATTTTCCACATACTCACGGTTTCAGTATGTCATTATCAGCTATTGTGACGGGTGATAAGGGTATTTTCATTATAGAATGACCATACTGTTGTTTGAACAATGTCACCAGCCGAGTCAGTATGTTGTTATCATGTATTGTATCCGTTGATAATGATATTAGGACCATACAATGGGCCCAGTATGGACATTTTCCACATACTCACGGTTTCAGTATGTCATTATCAGCTATTGTGACCGGTGATAAGGGTATTTTCATTATAGAATGCCCATACTGTTGTTTGAACAATGTCACCAGCCGAGTCAGTATGTTGTTATCATGTATTGTATCCGTTGATAATGATATTAGGACCATACAATGGGCCCAGTATGGACATTTTCCACATACTCACGGTTTCAGTATGTCATTATCAGCTATTGTGACGGGTAATAAGGGTATTTTCATTATAGAATGCCCATACTGTTGTTTGAACAATGTCACCAGCCGAGTCAGTATGTTGTTATCATGTATTGTATCCGTTGATAATGATATTAGGACCATACAATGGGCCCAGTATGGACATTTTCCACATACTCACGGTTTCAGTATGTCATTATCAGCTATTGTGACGGGTGATAAGGGTATTTTCATTATAGAATGCCCATACTGTTGTTTGAACAATGTCACCAGCCGAGTCAGTATGTTGTTATCATGTATTGTATCCGTTGATAATGATATTAGGACCATACAATGGGCCCAGTATGGACATTTTCCACATACTCACGGTTTCAGTATGTCATTATCAGCTATTGTGACGGGTGATAAGGGTATTTTCATTATAGAATGCCCATACTGTTGTTTGAACAATGTCACCAGCCGAGTCAGTATGTTGTTATCATGTATTGTATCCGTTGATAATGATATTAGGACCGGCATACAATGGGCCCAGTATGGACATTTTCCACATACTCACGATTTCAATATGTCATTATCAGCTATTGTGACCGGTGATAAGGGTATTTTCATTATAGAATGCCCATACTGTTAGGTTCTAGGGTTAGATGGAATTTAATGGGTTAGGGTTAGGGTAACCCTAACCTAGGGTTAGCCAATTAAGAGAACCGTAAGTCCGTGTGCTGGGAAACACATATCAGCGTGTTCAGCTCGTCGTGCTGAGTTCGAAAATGGTCTCACTTTTTTCCAGACGTGTTTCGAGGGCAGGGACCAATAGGAGGCGTTTACACCCATTTCCTGACATCATAGAGAGATGAGACCACCACCGTTGGAATCGGGGCGAAAAAGTAAGTGGGGATACATACCCATTGGGTTTTAAAAAAATTTGGAAATGTGTTGTTTTTGGGTACATTTGTGACCGTTTTACAAACTTTGCATCACTTTTTGACCACTTTCCTGGGGTCGGAGAGTCTCGACATTGCAATATTCGGAATCAGCGTCAAAAAGTTAGTCTATAGAGGTACCTGTAGAGGAATCCTTAAAAGTTTTGGATTTTTAGTGGCCTCCAACGCGTTACAATCAATTACAAATCCAAAATGTGTCCGTTTGTTTTGAGCAGGACATTTTCTTCTTCTTCTCATCCAGCTGAATCCAATGAATTTGGTCCTGAGTCTCTACGACACTTCTAACTATCAAAGGTCACGCACGTGACCCTTGTACGGCGTCGAGGCCCTCTAAGGCTATGATTGACAGGGAATAACCATTTTTTCTAAAACAAAGGGTCTTTATCCATGTCTGAAGCACGGGGAATCCAATGGAATTGGTTTCAAGTCTCTACGACACTTCTAAATATTTTACATCTTTTTTTAGACACGTTTTTTGGACCCCACAAACACAAATATATATTTTTTTTTTCAAAACCCACTTAGTCTGATTCACCTTTTCACCCTGGATTTAATGGAATTGGTCCCGTTGAAAAAAAAAGTTTTGTTCTTTTTCTAACCTCTATAAAGCCTCTAAGTCAAAAACCCTTGGTCATTAGGGGCCCATCTTTTAGTATGTTATATAGCTTGTCAGGACGAACAATCTGACATGAGTCTCATTTCTGTACGACATTCCTACACAAAGTTGATGTTTAGCCTTCTAGGGGCTATAAAACCAAGGGGAAGTGACGTCAGAGGCCCATCTTCGGATATGTTGTAGAGCTCACACAGACGAACACGTGGATATGTGTCTCATTCCTGTACGACACTTTTTTCCTGAGGTTGCCAGTTTGAGCGACATACATAGGGGGTATACTGCTAACAGGACCTTGAAAGAGAACTTTTTGGAAGAAGCTAACCCTAACCCAATTCCCGTTAGTTAGTCTGTCACCCCCAGACATGACCTTAGATTGTGACCTTATACCTTAGCTATATGTAAGGTCCTTAGATTACCATATATGGAGCTGACCCGTTATGACATTCAATATGTTGATCCTTTCCCATCCATCCTTCCTCTTCAATGTCTCCCTTTTTTTTAATGTTTTTTTTTTGTGGCTTTCGCCTTTATTTTTATGGAGGGACAGACAGTAGGCTGACAGGAAATGGGGAGAGAGATGGGGGGTTGACATGCAGTAAAGGCCGTCGGGATCGGGAGTCGAACCCGTGGCACACTGCCAGACTGGATTACCAGCCAAGGTGCCTGGACCGCTGAGCCACAGCCCAGGCCCAATGTCTCCCTTTTGACTGATGCCTGTCCATTTAAACTCTAGCGCCCGACAGCCGGGGAAAACTGAGTTCTCAACAGGCCCGGCCCTACCTGGGCCCTCATCAAACCCTGTACACTCAAGACACTGCCCCCGCTGCCACCCTTAGATCCCCATATACGGAGCTGACCTGTTCTGACATTCCATATGTTGATCTGACCTCATCAAACCCTGTACATTCAAGGCATGCTCCATATATGACCAGTACAGAATTCATTCCATATGTTGACCCATGCCAAAGCGCCAGCACGTCTGCTGTCCCCCAGGCGTGCACGTGACCTCACCCTCAGGCGTCTATCATCATTGGTCAGTATCATGATCTGACAAATGGGTTGTCAATCACACAGATTGTTTGTATGTGAATAAACAAGCTTCAAAATAAAAGCAATGCAGTTTGTCATAAACATTGACCGCTTGTTATGACCAGATGAAAACACTGGTGACTGACATCTGTTTGACTCTAGTCTACTTTGTCAATTGGCACACACACCACTACATAGGCATAGCATGCATCAGGGATACAGTGGTGCACCTTGTAGATGAAGATGGTTTAGACGGTAGATGCATGTTACAAAGGAACTGTTCAATATATTATATAGGCTATAGGTTTGCTAACCATGTGGGTTTGAGATAAGGTTATCTTTTTACAACTCCAAATTGAAAAGCATCAGGGGTGACACGATAACCAAATGTTTAGGGTGTATACTACATGGTCTGTAATGTATGACTGAGTCCCCAATTTTGCTGATGGTCTCCCTGTGTTTCTTGTACTGACTGTAAATCAAATTAATTAGATTAGAAATTACACACACTCCTATGCCACCAAAATGTGGAACGCCCTACCAACAGTCATTAAGACATGCAAATCCCTTGACTCCTTCAAAACCGTTCTCAAAGGGCACGTCGACGGCTGCAATTCGAAACTGGCCCCCCGTAAAATCTGAATCCCCCCACCACCCACCCTTTTTCCCCTCACTGTATATGTTTCTTTTCCCTTTTTACCTCCTTTATGATGAATTCCTGTTCTGTTCTTTGGATATATAGAAGTGTCTATTTGTAAGTCTCTAAAGGTTTTGATGAATTGAACAAGGTGGACCCTCTTGTAAACAAGTGTAATGCTTTATTGGGTCGTCCACTCACAGTTAACAGTCTTTGTATTGAGTTTGTGCTTGAAATGTACTGTATTTCTGCAAACTGTTAATACATATTGCAATCAATCAATCAATCAATCACTATAGACACATTGTAAAGGTGATTAAAAAGAAAATACAGTGTGTGGATGGATCTGAGGAAAAAATAATGGCTCAAACAAACCCACAAACAATAATCAATGCTTTGATTTTCTTTGCATAGAATAATTTCCGGGGTGAATAATATGTTGATTGATTGAATAGTTTTTTTCCCCTTTTTTTTTTAACAGTTTGCAAATATTTTGCAAGATTATACACAAACACAAAAATCCCTAAGGGCTCCAATTAGTCTCGCGTAGCCAGCCACCCGGAATTAATATGACAAATGTGCCTGTCAACACTACAGCCTGGCTAGACTAGAGAGTAGATATCAATTCGCTTTGCACTGCAATTCCGCCCTAGACCGGATACGGAAACGGCCAGTGTGTGCCTATGTATCTACGCGTGGAAATGACCGGATACAGTAGGCGGTTGCCTAGCCTTGGCTAACAATATGGTCATTAAAAATAAGTTGCAATTTCTCCCTTTTTGGTACGTTGGTAGACTACATATATAAAACGTTCAGATTTAAAATATAAAGTGCTTACCCAATGGCCGCGGATGTTACTATTATGTGCAGCCCACCAGAAGTACCGTATTGTTAAATAAAAAGCGTTGTATCAATTTTCTCATACAGTTATAATGTACCAGAGTGCAATACACCTCCCAACCGATGGGGTCGCGTAGTTGAAAGCGACGGGGAAAATGGCCACAGATCCGATTCAAATGCATTTTATTGAACAATGTGGAATATACGCGTACTTTTGAGAGGCCGTACGTATTTATAACATCTTTGGCCAAGTGGTAAGCACTTTACATTTGAAATGCGAACGTTTATGTACATGTACGACCAAAAAGGAAGAAAGTGCAAACGCAATTTTGAAGATCAACAAAGACTAGTGTCAGCTAGCTCAAAATGATGTCAAAACACATTGCATGCAGACACTTTCGTAAAATAGTGCATAATTCCACTGAGAATAAAAGTTATGGGCAGCCTGGTGCTTATTTTTGCTGCGAAAAAGATTGGCCAGTCACGTGACATCTGATCAAAGCAGATCAAAGCGATTGGATTGATGAGAGGGCATTCTATAACATTGAAAATATCATTATCAACGGATACAATACATGATAACAACATACTGACTCGGCTGGTGACATTGTTCAAACAACAGTATGGGCATTCTATAATGAAAATACCCTTATCACCCGTCACAATAGCTGATAATGACATACTGAAACCGTGAGTATGTGGAAAATATCCATACTGGGCCCATTGTATGGTCCTAATATCATTATCAACGGATACAATACATGATAACAACATACTGACTCGGCTGGTGACATTGTTCAAACAACAGTATGGGCATTCTATAATGAAAATACCCTTATCACCCGTCACAATAGCTGATAATGACATACTGAAACCGTGAGTATGTGGAAAATGTCCATACTGGGCCCATTGTATGGTCCTAATATCATTATCAACGGATACAATACATGATAACAACATACTGACTCGGCTGGTGACATTGTTCAAACAACAGTATGGGCATTCTATAATGAAAATACCCTTATCACCCGTCACAATAGCTGATAATGACATACTGAAACCGTGAGTATGTGGAAAATGTCCATACTGGGCCCATTGTATGGTCCTAATATCATTATCAACGGATACAATACATGATAACAACATACTGACTCGGCTGGTGACATTGTTCAAACAACAGTATGGGCATTCTATAATGAAAATACCCTTATCACCCGTCACAATAGCTGATAATGACATACTGAAACCGTGAGTATGTGGAAAATGTCCATACTACCCAGGGGGCAAACCACCCTTTTTTTAGGAAACCTGCATTTGTCACAACATACAAAGTTGTCCACCAGAAATAATATCTATGACCCCATAGGATCACAACCTATATGGACAACTCGGTCAATTTTGTTGCGAAAGTCCAATATGGCCGTCCCCAATATTAGCCCCTATTAGTTATAATGGGGGGTGAATAGGGAAAAAATTAAACTGAGAGATATTTCCACGAAACTTCTCAGGTTGATCAATGATATGAATACGAACATTTTTTGTATTGCAAGTTTCCATGAAATCCAATATGGCCACCACAATATGGCCGCCACATTATTAGCACTAAAAAAATAGGTTTTGGCTCTAACTTCTGAACCAGATAAGCTAGAAATGCAAACTTGGTGTCTATTTCATGGTTTCTGACCATGAGAGACTCAATGGAATACCTATTTTCATTATTGGGTGTGTCTGGACCCTTATTGTGCATATTTACAAGATGGTGGCTACCCGAAATAGTGCTTTACCATGATTTCTACCATGATTGTTGACTGTTTTGGCAAACACAAGCAATATTAATCCATTGGCTAAGATTCATGGCACAGAAGGAACATTTTCTTGAGCTTGCATATTGTCAAAATGGCTGCAAACAATGAAAAAGAAAAGACATTACATTTCCTGTCAGATCCTATTACCCAGGGGGGCAAACCACTCCTTTTTTGAATACCTGCATTTGCCATAAGGTTGTCCACCAGAAATATCTATGACCCAATAGAATCACAACCTATGTGGGTGGACACACCGGTCAATTTCTTTGGAAATCCAATATGGCCACCACAATATTAGCCCCCATTAGCCTATAATGCGGGTGAATAGGGCAACATTTTTAACTGAGGGATATTTCCACAAAACTTCACAGGTTGATCAATGATATGAATACCATAATTTCTTGTATTGGAAGTTTCCATGATATCCAATATGGCCACCACAATACTAGCACCCAGAAAATAGGTTTGGCTCTAAATTCTGAACCAGATGAGCTAGAAATACAAACTCATGGTTTCTAACCACGAAATATATTATTGTTCTGGGGTGTTTCTTTGCAGAAAGACATCCTTCTGGCTGTATTTTGGTTTTGTTCTACTGTTTGTTGGCATTTCCTCTGTTTATGTTGACAATCATTCCTGGCAGGGACGTGCATCGCCAAGCCGGACATCCCTTCCTTCACTGAGTCTGGATGGTCTCTCAGTGACAGGAATGCAGTCCCCTGTCCATCTACAGAGCCAGCCTGGCCTATGTCAATGAACAAGACAATATCATGTAGCTGTATCAAAGGCTGCCAGAAAATCTGTTCATGTGCCAGGGACTGGAGACAAGATGCAGCAGGAGCTTCACTCCATTCCTGACTGGGAATGTCTCAGGTGCATGCATCATTCTGTGTGCTCTTTATGGGCCCAAAACCACTGGCTCAACTCCAGTCCGCTCCTCTGACAAGTGTCCTGCTCACTGACAAGAGTGACATCCTAGCACACTTAAACAGAGAGTCCTCAATTTCCGAAGAGGATATTGCCACGATACCCCAGCTGCCAAAAAAAGCTGATCTGGCTGACCAGTGCAGAGACAGTGAAAGCACTCCAACAAACCACTTCTGGAAAGGCACCAGGAGGTGATGGGTTGCCCGCAGACATCTACAAGAATGGAGGCTTGGCACCTGTACCAGGTCATCTGGAAGAGGGGGAAGTCCCTCATGACTTCAAGGATGCATCCATAGTGCATGTTTACAAGAGAAAAGGGGACGGGGCATACTGCGATAACCATCATGGTATAGCCCTCCTGAGTCCTGAACATCACAGGAAAGATCTTAGCGAGAATCATCCTCAACCGGCTAATCAGCCATGTTGAGAATGTTCTCCCTGGATCCCAATGTGGTTTCCACGGAGGCAGAGGTACCTGTAACATGATCTTTTCCATTTGCCAGCTGCAAGAAAAGTGCAGAGAGCAGAAGGGTCTCTATATGGTGTTTGTCGACCTCACCAAGGCCTTTCACACAGTCAATCGTGAGGGCCTGTGGCAGATCCCTGGCAAGTTTGGCTGTCCAGGGACATTGATCTCTCTCATTGCGTCCTTTCATGACAGGATGCCAGCCAGAGTCCAAGGTAATGGTGATGCATCCCCAGTCAGGAATGGAGTGAAGCTCCTGCTGCATCTTGTCTCCAGTCCCTGGCATAGGCCAGGCTGGCTCTAGATGGACAGGGGACCATCACTGAGAGACCATCCATACTCAGTGAAGCGATGTCCGGCTTGGCGATGCACGTCCCTGCCAGGGATGATTGTCAACATAAACAGAGGAAATGCCAACAGAAACAGTAGAACAAAACCAAAATACAGCCAGAGGGATGTCTTTCTGCAAAGAAACACCCCAGAACAATAATACTTAATAGAGGGAAATTATGGCTAAAATATTTATATATCTCTCGTGGTTAGAAACCATGAGTTTGTATTTATAGCTCATCTGGATCAGAATTTAGAGCCAAACCTATTTTCTGGGTGCTAGTATTGTGGTGGCCATATTGGATATCATGGAAACTTCCAATACAAACCATTATGGTATTCATATCATTGATCAACCTGTGAAGTTTCGTGGAAATATCCCTCAGTTAAAAATGTTGCCCTATTTACCCGCATTATAGGCTAATGGGGGCTAATATTGTGGTGGCCATATTGGATTTCCAGCAAAGAAATTGACCGGTGTGTCCATATAGGTTGTGATTCTATTGGGTCATAGATATTTCTGATGGACAACCTTTGATGTTATGGCAAATGCAGGTATCCAAAAAGGGGTGGTTTGCCCCCCTGGGTAATAGGATCTGACAGGAAATGTAATGTCTCTTTTCTTTTGCAGCCATTTTGACAATATGCAAGCTCAAGAAAATATGTTCCTTCTGTGCCATGAATCTTAGCCAATGGATTAATATTGCTTGTGTTTGCCAAAACAGTCAACAATCATGGTAGAAATCATGGTAAAGCACTATTTCGGGTAGCCACCATCTTGTAAATATGCACAATAAGGGTCCAGACACATCCAATAATAAAAATAGGTATTCCATTGAGTCTCTCATGGTCAGAAACCATGAAATAGACACCAAGTTTGCATTTCTAGCTCATCTGGTTCAGAAGTTAGAGCCAAAACCTATTTTCTTGGTGCTAATATTGTGGCGGCCATATTGTGGCGGCCATATTGGATTTCATGGAAACTTGCAATACAAAAAATGTTCGTATTCATATCATTGATCAACCTGAGAAGTTTCGTGGAAATATCTCTCAGTTTAAAATTTTGCCCTATTCACCCCCCATTATAACTAATAGGGGCTAATATTGGGGGCGGCCATATTGGACTTTCGCAACAAAATTGACCGAGTTGTCCATATAGGTTGTGATCCTATGGGGTCATAGATATTATTTCTGGTGGACAACTTTGTATGTTATGACAAATGCAGGTCAACCCCCTTTGCCCCCTGGGTATACTGGGCCCATTGTATGGTCCTAATAACGGTTGATAACGCCTATTATATGCACTGATAACAGTCGAATGGGGTGATAATAAAAGTCACAGCATGCAACCTGTAGTTGTCTCCACCAGGCCGAAGGCATGGGGAGAGAGTATGTTTTGCACTCCGTCCGTGTGTGTGTCCGTCCTTCCGTCCGTCTGTGGACAGCTAATCTCCGGCACCGTTAACCTGGTCGATGCCAAACTTTGCACACACACTCCCTGGATGCCAACGATGAACCTCTGCCCCAACATTTCCAGAACGGCCTGTTATAGCGCCACCAGGAGGCCGCTTTGTGCAAAACAAGTTTTTGGACAGTACACCTACAGATTTTGTCCAAACATGCTGCAAACTGTGCTGCAAACTGATTTCGCTTCATGGCACAAGAACGGACATTCAGACAGCCCACGCCCATGGGTAGCCAGACAATGATTCCACAATCTCCGAATGCTATACAGAATCTGAAACTACACCTCCCGAAATCCGAGCAAGGAAGCTGGCATTTCCTTTCACACAAATATCTTTACACACACACATGAAACATGAAAATTCGATGAGGCAACAGTCTGGCCACGTGAGACTAGGCCTACTCTCTCTATGACAATGAAGGAAGGGGGCCTGTCGTGGAGGACTGCGGTGGTGATATGTCTCTGTATTGGGTTCTGGTGAGGAGGGTAAAGCCTCTCTCTCTCTCTCTCTCTCTCATTCCTCTGCAGGTGCAACGGGAAGACGTACTGTATTATAAATGACGCCTACATTCTTTACGGCAAGCATTGCAAACAGGATCGAAATTCCTGCCTTAAGGTCACATGGGAATGCATATGGCCAACATGGCCACATGGTGTCAAATAAGTACGTACAGGCCATGCACCATGCATGCATGCATGCATGCATGCATGCATGCATCATTCTACTGTGTGTTTGCATGAGAGAGAGAGAGAGAGAGAGAGAGAGAGAGAGAGAGAGATCATTTTATTTTATTTTATTTCCTTTTTTTCTTCCACAGCTACTGGATCTATACTGGCCAGATCTCATCATCGTTGTCATGAAAATACAAGACAATGTTTTTTTGTCATTTGGTTGATTGAGGCCTATAATAAAAGTCACAGCATGCAACCTGTAGTTGTCTCCACCAGGCCGAAGGCATGGGGAGAGAGTATGTTTTGCACTCCGTCCGTGTGTGTGTCCGTCCTTCCGTCCGTCTGTGGACAGCTAATCTCCGGCACCGTTAACCTGGTCGATGCCAAACTTTGCACACACACTCCCTGGATGCCAACGATGAACCTCTGCCCCACATTTTCCAGAACGGCCTGTTATAGCGCCAACATGAGCTTTTCACATTTTTTACCTAAAACTGCACCGATCTGCGTGAAACGTTGCATGCGCACTCCCTAGAGGCCAAGGACAAACCTTTGACCTGCATTTTCCGCATCTGCCTTTTATAGCGCCACCAGGAGGCCGACTTTTGTCGGCCTCCTGTATTACACAGTATCTCTATGGTCATGTGCTCAAGTCGGATCTGTCCGATATTTTCCGATATTTTTTTTAATTGGCTATAATTGGCTTTCACAGTTTGCAAGATTGCCCCGTTTTGAACAAAAGCCTCAAATCATGAACGCAGCATGCAATTTACGTGAAATCTTTCACACATTTTCTTACTAGGCTGAGGAATATATCCCACCCTTTTCACATTGGCCTGTTATAGCGCCACCAACAGGTTGATTTTTGCAAAACACATTTTTGGAACAAAATGCCTCAAATCATCCAATTGCCATCAAAGGCGTACGAAGAAATGGCACCCTTTTCACATTGGCCTATTATAGCGCCACCAGGAGGCCACAACCTGCCCTGGTGGAGACCTGTGCCCCGAGGGGCACTTTTTCTAGTTTGTCTTGATTCTCATGGTGAACATGCTGGGGGGGAGTCTAATTTCAAAAGAACACATGGCATAATTGTACACAGTGGTGGAAAAAGTACTACATTATTTTATTTAAGAAAAAGTATCAATAGAGAGTATGCACATGCATGATTTTCCCATCAGGACACACCCCCCTCCTCTAGACTGAGTGGCAAAACATTGAGCAGCATGGAGTGTTGGAGTTTGGAAGCGCTTGTTGGAAATCACTCAACCGTCCTGCGTACCACCTGTTTCTAAATGGCAGCAAAATGTTGTGTTATTGAAAACAAGCACTTCCAAACTCTGACACTTAGAAAAATAATCAAATGCAGGGCATTTCTTGACAGAAAGTAGCTCATAACTTTTCTATGGTGGAAAGTTTCATCATCACAGTTTCATACCCCATATGAAACTGTGATGTGTGTATATCCTTTATATGACTTCTAGTCTAGACAATACATTTTGGTAACCAGTGGTCTTATAAAGTGTTGATCCTATGGTAATTTTCTCAGTAGAATCCATTTCTGCTCACGACTTTTCTGTATTTTGCATATTTAATTAGATAATTTGCCTATACGGTCTTCATCAGCCCTGATGAAGACCGTATAGGTCGAAACATGTCGGTTCAATAAAATATTTCCTCCTTTTAACATTAAGTGTGCCCGGATCTCCTCTTTGCTCTATATCAAAGTTGAATATGTTCAAAAAGTATAACACATACTTGGAAACAAATAGTAGATATTTCTGTGGCATTCTGGCAATGTACACAAGAAATCTGGTGCAAATCGGCCCGACGGTTTTTGAGTTAGTGGCCATAGGAAATGTATATACATCATTTGGCTAAACATTTGTGTGATATGACAAACACAAGTGTTTGTTCAAACCACGTGACTTCCATTGGAAAAGCATTGAGGTGGCCATGAAACACAGACGGAACAGAGGATGTTTGTTTGATATGTGTGTATGAGACCTTCCTCATGGGGAAGCCCAGGATCGAACTGGGAGCCTCAGGTTCCATCTGGCCGCTCTACCGGCCACTCTACCCCTGAACCACCCTATGTGTGACAGACAGTTATGCCTCAGAAAACCTACCAAAAACCAAAAACCTACTATCTCCCCGGCCAAGTAACTCCCCTACGACTTTGAAAGTTGTCAGGTAGTCATGAGATCGTATTCATTATGCATTTCACACTATTTCAACTCTCTTTCTTGAAATTGGCTGTCATGATATTAATAATTAATATTCTTCTTTTGCGCAAAGGAAAATAAAAAGTTCCTCACAATGTAGCACTGAATGGTGTCATTTGTGTTTGACGTGAAGGAGATACCATGTCAAAGTCAAAAGTCGCATTTAGTCAACAATCCATGGGTGTTGAGTTTATATCTAAGAGCGTTGACATTTCCCTTTGGAAGTTGAGTGAATGGAGGCGTAATTCTATGCCATGGTAATCCACCCTCATAAGTGAAGAGTTGCTCCCACTGTTGTCAGAAGGTGATTGTTGTCAAAGGATGACGTTGTTGGACTAATGGACACTTATGGACAAATGTCACAGTCTGCGCTGATTTCGTTGACTAACACTATGACGAAAAGTGTTTGTCGACTACCTTTTTTCACTGACAAAAGATAAACTAAACAAAAAACTAATCTATGATGACTAAAACTAAGACTAAATATTAGAGTTATCCGGAATCTGATCGGAAATGTGATCGGGACATCCCTAGTATCAATATTATATCCATATCATGATATTTGGCTGGATATTGTATGTGATTTGGGATATACTATTGTGATATGGCATGTTCTATAAAAATATAAATATAGGATCGGGAAAAATCAGTATCGGCAGATACTCAAAATCAAATGATTGGGAGTAAAAACGTGATCTGGACATCCCTACTAAATATATTGACAATTTCAACAAATAACTAGACTAAAATGGATTAGTGATGAAAAGATCCAGTAGAACTAAAAGACAAGACATTTTATGTTTGGTTGCGCTAGGGTGTTTGCACTCTGAAAATATCAGATCTACAAGCTCAAGTTAAGAGCTTGCAGATCGTCTTGCAGCTTGCAGATTTTCAGCATGCGAACAAAGTGTAAAATCAGCCATTGCGACGCAAATAAATACATTTTAAAATACATTTTAGTCGACAAAATCAACTGTAGATTTAGTTGACTAAAACTAGACTTACACTAAAACATTTCAGGTGAATAAAATATGACAAAAACGAAGTTAAACTTTGTTCAAAAGAGCAGGGCCCAGGGGCCCTTCGGAGAAACTGAAAAACTTCCTTTTCCCTCAAACCGGAAGAATAACAATAAAAGCTCTCGTAGCCTGTAGCTTTTATGGAGAAAAATCGGTTTGAGGGAAAAGGAAGTTCCGGAAGATTGCTGACTTATGAAACAATACTACAACATGACATAGCGATATCATCCGCTCCCGACCGGTTCATGAACCCGAAATGGAATGGTGCCCAGGTTAAGGGCCCAGGGGCCCCGGGGGAGGGTTAATCTGTCCCTGCAAAAGACTATGACTAAAACTAAATGAAAATTCCCTGTCAAAATCAACACTGCCCCGCAGCACTCATCCGTCCCCCACCTCGGTTCCTTTCCTCCATCAGCGCAGGTCTTTCTCCTGCCTCTCGGTATCCTCATTAGAGAGGTCACTGGTGCGTGGATGGAAGCGGCAGCCATGCCAGGTCACCAGCCACAGACACAAGGCAGGATTCACTTTATCTCTGTGAAAGGCTTTCACAGCTCGACACGCTGACTGACTGACGGACTGCGCTCTCCTCCAATCAGTAGTGGAAGTACCTATAGTAATGTACTTGAGTACACGTATGTATATTTTTTACTTTACTGGAGACTAATATTGTACTTTAAAAAAAAACACTTATATACACAAAAAGCCTTATATATAGTATACTTCAGCGAAAACGTTTACTTTTGGTACTTTGGTACTATTTTGATGGCAATAATTTTCTACTTTTACTCAAGTAGATTTTGAATACCAGTCCTTTACTGGTATTGATACTTTTGCTGAGTACAACCACTGCCTCCAATGCATCTGTTAATGGCACAAAAGAAAAAGAAAAAAAAAGCTTTCCAAGTACAGGTAATATTTTCTATCAAGGAGTATGGCTCAGCCATGTGCCTGTCTCGGGGCCTATTGAAAGTAATCACATTGGACATGCAATATCTTACATTTCCAGCTTTGGCAAGGGCCCCTGGCCTGCATAGTTTGCTGCTTGGTACTCCCCCAATTACCAAGAATGCAGCATTTCATTTTCTTGTTCCTTAATGTGACCTTAATCATTTTCTGCGTCAAGGGCAATTATCCCAAACATTTGAGCGAAGGAATCAGGAGTCAGTCTGGGCAAGGAAATAAAAAGTGTGTGTGTGTGTGTGTGTGTGTGTGTGTGTGTGTGTGTGTGTGTGTGTGTGTGTGTGTGTGTGTGTGTGTGTGTGTGTGTGTGTGTGTGTGTGTGTGTGTGTGTGTGTGTGTGTGTGTGTGTGTGTGTGTGTGTGTGTGTGTGTGTGTGTGTGCGTGCGTGCGTGCGTGCGTGCGTGCGTGCGTGCGTGCGTGCGTGCGTGCGTGCGTGCGTGCACCATTGTCCAGAACCAGCACTAAAGCCTCTGCCCGGGCTCTGGACATAGCCCAAATTAGCCAAATTAGACCTGTTCTGACATCACAATGTTGTTCTGACATCTACGCCATGGACTCCATATTTGGGCATGCTTGACAAATAACTCCAAATATGGGCATAAAAGGGACACAGGGACACAGTTGGCACTCTGACGAGCTGCCAACTTACGCTTCGCACACAAGTTGCCTACTAGTGCGTGAGCAGAGCGCGCAACTTACCTCTGACTCTTGTCAACTTAATAATTACTTCGCTGATATTTTGTCTCGCCTTTTAAATTTTCGTTCTTCCTTTTGTTTAATGGTTCACTTTTTCGAATATCTTTCTCTCTTTCAGTACGTTCTTCAACGCCGCCACCAGAAATACTAATCCCTGATTGGCCGAGGGTGTCACCGATGTACGCACGCAGTGCCCTGATTGGCCAAGGTCGTTAACGACACACCCAGCCGAAAACAGTAGATCGTTCGATCGAACGATACAGTAGATCGATCGATCAATCATTCGATCATTCGATCGATCGTTTGATCGATCAAACGATCGAATGATTGAAAGATCGAATGAGCCCATTGAGAATGCATTGGGCGTTTAAGTTAAATGACTCAGAAAATGTATATACTATTTATATACTATGCACTATATTTCTTAAACTATGAAACATTTCAAAGATTATTTTCCAGGCAGTTCCAGCATGTGTGCCCACAGTAAGCTGAATTACAAAAAGTGTGAAAGTGATTTGCCGTGAAAGTGTTTTTTTTTACGTGCCAATATCTGCCATTGAGCCCCATTATACATTTCTCATATTTGGTTTCGGACGGCATACTATAGCATGTCGTTTTTCATGATTTTGGAGGATTTGAAAAAAAGATAAAAATCATGAAAAAACAACGTACTATTCCATGGTTTTGGACAACATATTATAGTATGTCGTTTTTTGTGAATTTTGAGGATTTGAAAAAAAGATGAAAATCACGAAAAAAAACGACATATATGTACTATAGTCCATGGTTTCGGATGGCATACTCTAGCATGTCATTTTTCGTGATTTTGGAGGATTTGAAAAAAAGATGAAAATCACGAAATAGGCCTACTATAGTTCATGGTTTCAGCATACTATATTTTGTCATTTTTTCATGTTTTTGGGGAACTATGTCAGAGCCAGGACTTGAACCTGTGGCCTCCTGATTCCCAGGCAGGCTCTGTACCCAGTGAGCCACTGTGCTTGCTATGTACAAAAAGCAAAAAAGATAATGATAGAAGAGCCAGAGACTAAGATAAGCATTCAAACCTCTAGAGATAAACAACAGCACAAGAAACAATAGACACATCTCCTGCTATTATATTGTTTGTATTTTAGTGTTGTTACTCAATGGGAAAGGCAAACTGTGTTGTGGCAGGTAGCAAGTATAGCTCAGTGACTTAGCACACTGGTTACACGCGCCGGCCGGTCGTGTATAGTCGGCACAGCCGGACAGCCAATGAAACGAAGGCTTGCCTTTGTTGCCAGGCAGTTTTGCCATCTTTTTCACCCAATCAGAATTTTTCACTTTTCTTTGTAGGGATTTGGAGACTGGAGTTCGATTCCCCCTCATGGAAGATAGATCCATAGTTAAAGTTAGTTATTGACCAGTTAACTGCCTGGTAATTGCATACCTGGATGTAAAATAATAATAAAATATGTTGAGTTGTAATTGTACCACTGTGTCTGTGACTTATTTCTCTGCCCTTGATTTTCTATACTGCTGTAAATTTACATTGTCAGTAGTTATGATTGAATTGATGAATTTGGATAATTCTTTCCATCTAGATGACCAAGTTGGGTCCGGGGACCCTCAGGGGTCCTTGAGGGAGTTCCAGGGGGTCCCCATGCAGCTAAATGATAGTTAGTAACCAAATGGACCGTTATGGTTCTGTAACTCAGAGTGTACAAATGGAACCAAATGGTTCCATTTGTACACTCTCATAGTTAAATTAACATTGATTTAAAAACATAAATTGGGGGACCCAGAGATAGAAATACCAGAAATGGGGGTCCGTAGACTAATGCATGTCAAACTGGGGGGGGTCCTTGAAATTAAACGGGTTGAGAATCACTGCTATAGCCGGGGAAAAAAGGAAAGAATATCTCTTATGGGGGGTCCCTGGCATATGTTTTCAAATGGGGGTCTGCGGGCTAATTAGTGTCAATTTGGGGGTCCTTGACATGAAAAAACCATTGGTAGATAGCAGTAGTACTCATCATCATTGCCATCTAGTGGCTGTTATAAATCATAGCACAGCAAATGGAAGGCAGCCTCTGTAGACATGTTTAAAGCTCAGCTCAAGACCCACTTCTACACCCTTGCTTTTAATTGATTTATTTGTCTTTTTAAAAAAAATGTTATTCATGTCCTCACTGTATTGTTTATGCCCTGCCTTTCTTTCTTTTTTGTGTAAAGCACTTTGAGCTGCATTTCATGTCATGAAAGGTGCTATACAAATAAAGTTTTATTATTATTTTTTATTAGCAACAAAACATTTCTGTTGAACTCTGTGAAATTACACAACTCTTATATACATACAAAGATAAAGATAAATAGTATTAGAAAATAGATAAAATATCAAAAAACTGTGGGATACAATATATAGTGCAAATGTATCGGCTAGCAGCAGTTGAAATCCCATCCTAAAAATAAAACAAATGAAGAAGGTATTGCTCTGTTTATGTAACAGAATTTATTTATACAGATGTAATTTGCTGTAAGCAGTGTAGGGGTATAAACAGTGTACACACAATGATTTGTATTCCTTAAGGTGCTTCCATTCCATTCCTTTCAGAGTGCATTCTCTCTCTATGAAAAAAGTTTTAGTCATTTGTTTTTATCAACACTTGTATGTGTGTGCGTGCGTGTGTGCATGCGTGTGTGTGTTCCTCAGGCACAGTAGAGGCGTACAGACAGTTGGACTGTGAGGTGATGTGGCAGCCCTCCTCCTCGCCTCCAGAAGGAGACTTTGACCTGTGCGTCCATGAAGGCAGCGCCCAACGCCTGCACTGCGTCGCCACGGTCTGCCGCTCACTCACTCGTTAACTAAAACACCTAAAACAGGCAGGGAAAGCATATTGTTTTTTAAATGACCGGTTAGTTTGATTAGAAAGTTCTGCATTGTCCCTATAACTCATGCATCAAATCACAAAACGTGTCGGCTGAGTAGAGATACAGAATGGATTCTTCTAATGGTTTGTTTGATTTATTGATTGAATACTTTAATAACAGCTTGCAAAGAAGTACAGAGATACAGATAATGCTAAAAGGATAACACAGGCCTTGTTTCCATTCTGGTTCTATGTATTCAACTCATCAAGCGTGGGCAGTGTGTGTACTATACAGGCTACACATCTGTCAGACCCCACTTCTGCATTGCTGTACTGAAACGTCACACCTGTCCTCAGACGATTGAGGGTTGTCCACTCCATGCAGGGCAGGTGCTGGCTGGCCAGGAACATCTGTGGGATCCTTGATGTAGTGGTGAAGCCTGGATGTTCTGCTGCCTTGCACTGATCCCTCCATCTCGCCATCACCCAGGAAGCCTTGGAGGTGTCAGCTGGTGTTGTGTGAAGCAGTTCCTGAGCCTGTGTGGCAAAGGGGCACAGGGACTGGTGTTTTAAGGATTATGTTATACTTTAGCTATTGAAAAATAGCAGATCTACAAGCTCATAGCGCAGTGCTGCACTACGAGCTTGTAGATCTGCTATGTTTGGAAAATCTTGAAAATGTGGCGCAAATATTAGAATATATATTCTTTCAGAGCGAACGTTTTAAACTCCAATCTTTGCTTACGGGGGAAGACGACTTGCAGCAAGCTATACACCTTGAAAAGTACAGTCATGACTCTTACTAAACACCAAAACTCAAGTGTACACTTAAACTGTATGTTGGCTTGTTTACTGTTGAGTGAGAGACCCACAGTTTGGAAAACACTGCATTAGCTGTCTGGGTGTTATACATATTGATATGACAATTAAAATTGTATTGCTATATCACACAAATGATGTTGTATTACTGTTGTATGGTAGACAATATATTTGGGTTTCAAGTGTGGTCATCTGAACACAGCGTCTTTACACTCTAGTGAAATAGTGCATTTCATATTTAATGTAAACATACAAAGAGGACTAAGGCGAGGCAGTCAGCAGGTCACAGCGCTGTAGGGCTTCGAACCCTATATCCAGCAGAAGCTCGGATAGTACTCTACCAGTGCTTTTTTTGCTTTGCAACACCATGCCTTTACTTGCATGTGAATTATTGATGACACCATGATAGGAGTACAATAACTTTGCATTGTGAATAAAACATATTAACCACAGTGTGGTTGCAGTGTAATGCTAACGATGTAATCACAGGGCTGTCTGCTTCATGTATTATAATTAAAAGTGCATTCTGGTATTGTGAATCAATGTACTTAAATGAAAGCACCAACTTCAGTGTTTACTGACTGACCTATAATAACAATATAGCCTCCAATAGCACAGCGAGGGGTCCGGGGACCCCCAGATTTTGTAAATAGCATCAACATCAGCTAAAGCCACTATAAAGCCTATTTGAAACTAGGCGATCTACGAGCTTGTTGATCAGCTATTTTCAACAAATCAGACCATTAAACTCAGTCAAATAAATGTTAAATCATGAAATATAACATCGGGTCTTGTGTAGGGTCTAAGGAGTAAACACTGATACAGTGAGTTATTATTTTGTCTGCTGGTTGCATGAGTTCAGCTCCATGTACAGTAACAGCTCAGCACAGTACTCAATTAACAGATCCCTGATCGATCTAAAAACGAATCCACTATGCCCCAAGACATATAAGCATTAAAACGTTTCCTTTGACAAGTCAGAGAGTGATCTGTTCGTGCCCATTGAGCCATACAACGTCTGTTTACGACGATGCTAACACGCTAATTCGATTAGCATCCCTTCCTTTGTCAAAGACGTGCAAAATAAAAAATCTGTCAATGTATACACATTATGTTACACGTCTTTATCGGCGTTTCTGTGGTCGAGACAATGCATTGTACCGACCTGTCAGTTTCTGCTGCTGCTCGGGACTTCATGTATATGACGTAAACATTAAACAGGCAGAGAGACATATATGAATCCAGGCATTAATCTCGTCCAAAAATATATAAAACGTAAACGCCAAAATCGCGAGAGAGTCAGCTATTCATTACAAAATATTTCACAGACCTTGATGTGATTGTTCGCTGTGATAAAGTAACACAAAGGTGATGATGATGATGAGCAGGACAAAATACAACGATACGAGAGGATAAACATAACTCGAGAGAAGAACAGAGGCATTTGGCAGTGAATTCAGAACAGCGCCACAGCCAGCCCATCCACACCCACTCTGTGGCCAGACGTATATTACATCGGCAGTGAGATTAGGACAGCGCCACAGCCAGCCCATCCACACCCACTCTGTGGCCAGACATATATTACATCGGTACCGAAGTTTAGGACAGCGCCGCGGCCGCCGTCCGCACCCACGTTGCGGCCGGAAGCGGTACTGCGCCCGTAGTGAAAATTCACTACCGTAGAGAATGAACGGGACCTCGTTTAGGGCCGTTTAGCTAAACAATACGCGACGGCCGCGCGCCGGAGGTTGTGGGTTCAAACCCCACTCAAATCTTTACTTGCCAATATCTGCCATTGTACATTTCTCAAATTTGAAAGCACTTTATTTCTAAAACTATGAAACATTTCAAAGATTCCTTTTCAGGCAAACATGTCCACCGTAAGATCAATCTAAATAGGTTTAAATGCGTTTTCTAGGTGTAAGTATGTAGGACTAGTAGCATGCCAAAGTTTGTGCTATTGCCATTGAGAATGCATTGGGCGTTTAAGTTAAATAACTCAGAAACTACAAAACATTTCAAAGTAAAAAGTCCCAGCATGTGTCTCCACAGTAAACTGAATTACAAAAAGTGTGAATGGAGTTTCTAGGTGAAAGTGATTTGCCATGAAAGGTGAAAGTGAAAGTGTGAAAGTGATTTTCTTTTACGTGCCAATATCTGCCATTGAGCCCCATTATACATTTCTCATATTTGGTTTCGGACGGCATACTATAGCATGTCGTTTTTTCAGATTTTGGAGGATTTGAAAAAAAGATGAAAATCATGAAAAAACGACGTACTATAGTCCATGGTTTCGGACGTCTTTTGTGATTTTTGAGGATTTGAAAAAAAAGATGAAAATCACGAAAGAAACGACATACTATAGTCCATGGTTTCGGAGGTCAGGGGACCTTAGTATAATTGCCTTATTTGAATCTGAATCCAACATATCAAAAACATGTTTGTGATTTTTGTTTGTTAATTTGATTCCAGCAAACAGACATTTGCTATTTTTTTCCTTTTTTTGTTCAGAAAAATTTGAAAACGTTAATCGAAAAATCACAAAAACTGGTCCAATTTGAATCCAGCAAACAGAAATGTACTAATTTTGTACAACGTGGCTTATTTTCCTGTTTTTTAAATATTCAGTCTGATTCCACACATTGCTCCATTTGTTTCTGAATAAAAAAATGAAGTCACGTGTCTATTCTGTTCCCTGGTCACATGGTTAAATCACATGGTCTTGGTCCTTCTACAACTTAAAAAAAAAATACTAGAAGTTAGGCAGGCTTGAAGACTGATATATTGATAGATTTATAGATTGATTGATTGATTGACAGACAGACAGACAGACAGACAGACATCTGTATCGTGTCGTGTCGTGTATCGTGTCGTGTCGTCACGCTTTTTCGTCAAGCTTTTTCGCTTTTTCGTCACGTTGCTCTTTCTTCCTGTTATTGCTTTGAGCAACGGTAAGCTGCTATTGAAAACTCTGCTCCTTTTCAGTGATATAAAGTATGATAATGCTATATTAACTGTTACCTGTACACACTGTTTGACTCATGATCGTACAGGAGTTGATTTGAGTCAATTTGGGGATTTTGCAATGACTGTGGTAAAGCAATATTAACATGCACAGGGGGAACTATTATTTGCAATGTTAGCTTGCCAACGTGACACCAGATAAGTGTCAGTGATTCATATTCTCCATTGCCTTTATCCTGTAAATCATTCCATGTTGTTTGTCTTTATAGGAGCTGGAGTTAATGTTAATGCAGCATATTGACATTATGCACATTTCTGTCTTCACTACCAGGTGTGTTGAGAGGGTTTCTTTGTATTCAAACTACCCTAACCCTAACCCTACCAGATTGGTTACCAGATGGTAAGGTTCAAACCCGACATACTCCTAGTAGGCGGCGATGGTTCAAATCACCGACACCTAGAGTAGGAGTGGCCCAGTGGATAAATCAGATGATATCCGTAAAAAAGAAAGGTCCAGGGTGCAATCCCACCCCAGTCTTTACTGTGACACTTTGCTTTCCACACTGACATCAAGTAGCACAGAAAAGCTTTGTTGTAGTAACCAGCAGTTAGCTCAGTGTGATGAGAGGCTGTCCTTGGGAGCCACAGGTCCAGGGTTCAAATCCCACATTAGGCATAACTGTGACACTTTGCTTTGCACACTGATTTCCAGAAAGACAACTTTAAGCAGCCCAGAAATTCACCATGATTGTGTGCTGCTAAGTGGCCCAGCGGATATGTCAGATGATATCTGTAGTATACCTAGTAGAAGTGTGCCGGTTCAAACCCGACATACTCCTAGTAGGCGGTGATGGTTCAAATCACCGACACCTAGAGTAGGTAGTGGCCCAGTGGATCAATCAGATGATATCCGTAAAAAATAAAGATCCAGGGTGCATTCCCAATCAGTCTTTACTGTGACACTTTGCTTTCCACACTGACATCAAGTAGCACATAAAAGCTTTGTTGTAGAAACCAGAAGTTAGCTCAGTGTGATGAGAGGCTGTCCTTGGGAGACAAAGGTCCAGGGTTCAAATCCCACATTAGGCATAACTGTGAAACTTTGCTTTGCACATTAATTTCCAGAAGGACAACTTTAAAGCAGCCCAGAAATTCACCATGATTGTGTGCCGGTAAGTGGCCCAGCAGATAAGTCAGATGATATCCGTAGTATACCTAGTAGAAGTGTGCAGGTTCAAACCCGACATACTCCTAGTAGGTGGTGATGGTTCAAATCACCGACACCTAGAGTAGGAGTGGCCCAGTGGATAAATCAGATGATATCAGTAAAAAAGAAAGGTCCAGAGTGCAATCCCACCCCAGTCTTTACTGACACTTTGCTTTCCACACTGACATCAAGTAGCACAGAAAAGCTTTTGTTGTAGTAACCAGCAGTTAGCTCAGTTTGATGAGAGGCTGTCCTTGGGAGCCACAGGTCCAGGGTTCAAATCCCACATTAGGCATAACTGTGACACTTTGCTTTGCACACTGATTTCCAGAAAGACAACTTTAAGCAGCCCAGAAATTCACCATGGTTGTGTGCTGCTAAGTGGCCCAGCGGATAAGTCAGATGATATCCGTAGTATACCTAGTAGAAGTCTGCCGGTTCAAACCCGACATACTCCTAGTAGGCGGTGATGGTTCAAATCACCGACACCTAGAGTAGGAGTGGCCCAGTGGATAAATCAGATGATATCTGTAGAATACCTAGTAGAAGTCTGCCGTTTCAAATCAGACATACTCCTAGTAGGCGGTGATGGTTCAAATCACCGACACCTAGAGTAGGAGTGGCCCAGAGGGTAAATCAGATGATATATCCGTAGAATACCTAGTAGAAGTGTGCCGGTTCAAACCCGACATAGGACGGTGCTGGTTCAAATCACCTAGACCTAGAGTAGGTAGGAGTGTGAGCCGTTAATTGGCCTGGGCGATAAATCAGATATATCCGTAGAATAATACCTAGTACGATGGTGCTGGTTCAAATCACCAACACCTAGAGTAGGTGTGGCCCAGCGGATAAATCAGATAATATCCCTAGTAGGAAGGTGCTGGTTCAAATCACCAACACCTAGAGTAGGCGTTCATCATTTTTGACCATGGGCTATAGCCCATCTCAGACGGCATACTATAGCATGCCGTCTGAGATGGGCTATAGCCCATGGTCAAAAAAGACGAAAATCACTCGAGACAATGGACTATAGCCCATGGTCTCGGAGTGATTTTCGTCTCTTTTTCAAATCCTCAAAAATTATGAAAAACGACATGCTATAGTATGCCGTCTGAGATGGGCTACAGCCCATGGTCAAAAATGATGAAAAACTATTTCGCCTTTTTTTTCAAATCCTCAAAAATGATGAATAACGGCATGCTATATATAGTATGCCGTCTGAGATGGGCTACAGCCCATGGTCAAAAATGATGAAAAACGAGCATTTGAAAAAAAGACGAAAATCACTCCAAGACCATGGGCTATAGTCCATTGTCTCGAGTTATTTTCGTCTTTTTTTTAAATCCTCAAAAATGATTTGAAAAAAAGACGAAAATCACTCGAGACAATGGACTATAGCCCATGGTCTCGGAGTGATTTTCGTCTCTTTTTCAAATCCTCAAAAATGATGAAAAACGACGTGCTATAGTATGCCATCTGAGATGGGCTACAGCCCATGGTCAAAAATTATGAAAAACGAGCATTTGAAAAAAAGACGAAAATCACTCCGAGACCATGGGCTATAGTCCATTGTCTCGAGTGATTTTCGTCATTTTTTCAAATCCTCAAAAATGATGAAAAACGGCATGCTATAGTATGCCGTCTGAGATGGGCTATAGCCCATGGTCAAAAATGATGAAAAACGAGGAATTAAAAAAAGACGAAAATCACTCCGAGACCATGGGCTATAGTCCATTGTCTCGAGTGATTTTCGTCTTTTTTTTTTAATCCTCAAAAATGATGAAAAACGACGTGTTATAGTATGCCGTCTGAGATGGGCTACAGCCATAGGCTACAGCCCATGGACAAAAATGATGAAAAACTATTTCGCCTTTTTTTTCAAATCCTCAAAAATGATGAAAAACGGCATGCTATATATAGTATTCCGTCTGAGATGGGCTACAGCCCATGGTCAAAAATGATGAAAAACGAGCATTTGAAAAAAATACGAAAATCACTCCAAGACCATGGGCTATAGTCCATTGTCTCGAGTGATTTTTGTCTTTTTTTCGAATCCTCAAAAATGATGAAAAACGACGTGTTATAGTATGCCGTCTGAGATGGGCTACAGCCCATGGTCAAAAATGATGAAAAACTATTTCGCCTTTTTTTTCAAATCCTCAAAAATGATGAAAAACGGCATGCTATATATAGTATGCCGTCTGAGATGGGCTACAGCCCATGGTCAAAAATGATGAAAAACGAGCATTTGAAAAAAAGACGAAAATCACTCCAAGACCATGGGCTATAGTCCATTGTCTCGAGTGATTTTCGTCTTTTTTTTAAATCCTCAAAAATGAGGAAAAACGGCGTGCTATAGTATGCCGTCTGAGATGGGCTATAGCCCATGGTCAAAAATGATGAAAAACGAGGATTTGAAAAAAAGACGAAAATCACTCCGAGACCATGGGCTATAGTCCATTGTCTCGAGTGATTTTCGCCTTTTTTTTCAAATCCTCAAAAATGATGAAAAACGGCATGCTATAGTATGCCGTCTGAGATGGGCTGTAGCCCATGGTCAAAAATTATGAAAAACTAGGATTTGGCATACTATAGCACGTCGTTTTTCATCATTTTTGAGGATTTGAAAAAAAGACGAAAATCACTCCGAGACCATGGGCTATAGTCCATTGTCTCGAGTGATTTTCGTCATTTTTTCAAATCCTCAAAAATGATGAAAAACGGCATGCTATAGTATGCCGTCTGAGATGGGCTATAGCCCATGGTCAAAAATGATGAAAAACGAGGAATTAAAAAAAGACGAAAATCACTCCGAGACCATGGGCTATAGTCCATTGTCTCGAGTGATTTTCGTCTTTTTTTTTTAATCCTCAAAAATGATGAAAAACGACGTGTTATAGTATGCCGTCTGAGATGGGCTACAGCCATAGGCTACAGCCCATGGACAAAAATGATGAAAAACTATTTCGCCTTTTTTTTCAAATCCTCAAAAATGATGAAAAACGGCATGCTATATATAGTATTCCGTCTGAGATGGGCTACAGCCCATGGTCAAAAATGATGAAAAACGAGCATTTGAAAAAAATACGAAAATCACTCCAAGACCATGGGCTATAGTCCATTGTCTCGAGTGATTTTTGTCTTTTTTTCGAATCCTCAAAAATGATGAAAAACGACGTGTTATAGTATGCCGTCTGAGATGGGCTACAGCCCATGGTCAAAAATGATGAAAAACTATTTCGCCTTTTTTTTCAAATCCTCAAAAATGATGAAAAACGGCATGCTATATATAGTATGCCGTCTGAGATGGGCTACAGCCCATGGTCAAAAATGATGAAAAACGAGCATTTGAAAAAAAGACGAAAATCACTCCAAGACCATGGGCTATAGTCCATTGTCTCGAGTGATTTTCGTCTTTTTTTTAAATCCTCAAAAATGAGGAAAAACGGCGTGCTATAGTATGCCGTCTGAGATGGGCTATAGCCCATGGTCAAAAATGATGAAAAACGAGGATTTGAAAAAAAGACGAAAATCACTCCGAGACCATGGGCTATAGTCCATTGTCTCGAGTGATTTTCGCCTTTTTTTTCAAATCCTCAAAAATGATGAAAAACGGCATGCTATAGTATGCCGTCTGAGATGGGCTGTAGCCCATGGTCAAAAATTATGAAAAACTAGGATTTGGCATACTATAGCACGTCGTTTTTCATCATTTTTGAGGATTTGAAAAAAAGACGAAAATCACTCGAGACCATGGGCTATAGTCCATTGTCTCGAGTGATTTTCGTCTTTTTTTCGAATCCTCAAAAATGATGAAAAACGACGTGTTATAGTATGCCGTCTGAGATGGGCTACAGCCCATGGTCAAAAATGATGAAAAACTATTTCGCCTTTTTTTTCAAATCCTCAAAAATGATGAAAAACGGCATGCTATATATAGTATGCCGTCTGAGATGGGCTATAGCCCATGGTCAAAAATGATGAAAAACGAGGATTTGAAAAAAAGGCGAAAATCACTCCGAGACCATGGGCTATAGTCCATTGTCTCGAGTGATTTTCGCCATTTTTTTCAAATCCTCAAAAATTATGAAAAACGGCGTGCTATAGTATGCCGTCTGAGATGGGCTATAGCCAATGGTCAAAAATGATGAAAAACGAGAAATCACTCGAGACAATGGACTATAGCCCATGGTCTCGGAGCTATTTTCGTCTTTTTTTCAAATCCTCAAAAATGATGAAAAACGGCATGCTATAGTATGCCGTCTGAGATGGGCTATAGCCCATGGTCAAAAATGATGAAAAACTAGGATTTGGCATACTATAGCACGTCGTTTTTCATCATTTTTGAGGATTTGAAAAAAAGACGAAAATCACTCGAGACAATGGACTATAGCCCATGGTCTCGGAGTGATTTTCGTCTCTTTTTCAAATCCTCAAAAATGATGAAAAACGACGTGCTATATATAGTATGCCATCTGAGATGGGCTACAGCCCATGGTCAAAAATGATGAAAAACGAGCATTTGAAAAAAAGACGAAAATCACTCCAAGACCATGGGCTATAGTCCATTGTCTCGAGTGATTTTCGTCATTTTTTCAAATCCTCAAAAATGATGAAAAACGGCTTGCTATAGTATGCCGTCTGAGATGGGCTATAGCCCATGGTCAAAAATGATGAAAAACTAGGAATTAAAAAAGACGAAAATCACTCCGAGACCATGGGCTATAGTCCATTGTCTCGAGTGATTTTCGTCTTTTTTTCAAATCCTCAAAAATGATGAAAAACGGCTTGCTATAGTATGCCGTCTGAGATGGGCTATAGCCCATGGTCAAAAATTATGAAAAACTAGGAATTAAAAAAGACGAAAATCACTCCGAGACCATGGGCTATAGTCCATAGTCCAAACTGAGCAGTTAGCTCAGTTTGATGAGAGGCTGTCCTTGGGAGCCACAGGTCCAGGGTTCAAATCCCACATTAGGCATAACTGTGACACTTTGCTTTGCACACTGATTTCCAGAAAGACAACTTTAAGCAGCCCAGAAATTCACCATGGTTGTGTGCTGCTAAGTGGCCCAGCGGATAAGTCAGATGATATCCGTAGTATACCTAATAGAAGTCTGCCGGTTCAAATCAGACATACTCCTAGTAGGCGGTGATGGTTCAAATCACCGACACCTAGAGTAGGAGTGGCCCAGTGGATAAATCAGATGATATCCGTAAAAAATAAAGGTCCAGGGTGCAATCCCACCCCAGTCTTTACTGTGACACTTTGCTTTCCACACTGACATCAAGTAGCACAGAAAAGCTGTGTTGTAGTAACCAGCAGTTAGCTCGGTGTGATGAGAGGCTGGCCTTGGGAGCCACAGGTCCAGGGTTCAAATCCCCCATTAGGCATAACTGTGACACTTTGCTTTGCACACTGATTTCCAGAAGGACAACTTTAAAGCAGCCCAGAAATTCACCATGATTGTGTGCCGGTAAGTGGCCCAGCGGATAAGTCAGATGATATCCGTAGTATACCTAGTAGAAGTGTGCCGGTTCAAACCCGACATACTCCTAGTAGACGGTGATGGTTCAAATCACCGACACCTAGAGTAGGAGTGGCCCAGTGGATAAATCAGATGATATCTGTAGAATACCTAGTAGAAGTCTGCCGTTTCAAATCAGACATACTCCTAGTAGGCGGTGATGGTTCAAATCACCGACACCTAGAGTAGGAGTGGCCCAGAGGATAAATCAGATGATATATCCGTAGAATACCTAGTAGAAGTGTGCCGGTTCAAACCCGACATAGGATGGTGCTGGTTCAAATCACCTAGACCTAGAGTAGGTAGGAGTGTGAGCCGTTAATTGGCCTGGGCGATAAATCAGATATATCCGTAGAATAATACCTAGTACGATGGTGCTGGTTCAAATCACCAACACCTAGAGTAGGTGTGGCCCAGCGGATAAATCAGATAATATCCCTAGTAGGAAGGTGCTGGTTCAAATCACCAACACCTAGAGTAGGCGTTCATCATTTTTGACCATGGGCTATAGCCCATCTCAGACGGCATACTATAGCATGCCGTCTGAGATGGGCTATAGCCCATGGTCAAAAAAGACGAAAATCACTCGAGACAATGGACTATAGCCCATGGTCTCGGAGTGATTTTCGTCTCTTTTTCAAATCCTCAAAAATTATGAAAAACGACGTGCTATAGTATGCCGTCTGAGATGGGCTACAGCCCATGGTCAAAAATGATGAAAAACTATTTCGCCTTTTTTTTCAAATCCTCAAAAATGATGAATAACGGCATGCTATATATAGTATGCCGTCTGAGATGGGCTACAGCCCATGGTCAAAAATGATGAAAAACGAGCATTTGAAAAAAAGACGAAAATCACTCCAAGACCATGGGCTATAGTCCATTGTCTCGAGTTATTTTCGTCTTTTTTTTAAATCCTCAAAAATGATGAAAAACGGCATGCTATAGTATGCCGTCTGAGATGGGCTATAGCCCATGGTCAAAAATGATGAAAAACGAGGATTTGAAAAAAAGACGAAAATCACTCCGAGACCATGGGCTATAGTCCATTGTCTCGAGTGATTTTCGTCATTTTTTCAAATCCTCAAAAATGATGAAAAACGGCATGCTATAGTATGCCGTCTGAGATGGGCTATAGCCCATGGTCAAAAATGATGAAAAACGAGGAATTAAAAAAAGACGAAAATCACTCCGAGACCATGGGCTATAGTCCATTGTCTCGGAGTGATTTTCGTCTCTTTTTTAAATCCTCAAAAATGATGAAAAACGACGTGCTATAGTATGCCGTCTGAGATGGGCTACAGCCCATGGTCAAAAATGATGAAAAACTATTTCGCCTTTTTTTTCAAATCCTCAAAAATGATGAATAACGGCATGCTATATATAGTATGCCGTCTGAGATGGGCTACAGCCCATGGTCAAAAATGATGAAAAACGAGCATTTGAAAAAAAGACGAAAATCACTCCAAGACCATGGGCTATAGTCCATTGTCTCGAGTTATTTTCGTCTTTTTTTTAAATCCTCAAAAATGATTTGAAAAAAAGACGAAAATCACTCGAGACAATGGACTATAGCCCATGGTCTCGGAGTGATTTTCGTCTCTTTTTCAAATCCTCAAAAATGATGAAAAACGACGTGCTATAGTATGCCATCTGAGATGGGCTACAGCCCATGGTCAAAAATTATGAAAAACGAGCATTTGAAAAAAAGACGAAAATCACTCCAAGACCATGGGCTATAGTCCATTGTCTCGAGTGATTTTCGTCTTTTTTTTTAATCCTCAAAAATGATGAAAAACGGCATGCTATAGTATGCCGTCTGAGATGGGCTATAGCCCATGGTCAAAAATGATGAAAAACGAGGATTTGAAAAAAAGACGAAAATCACTCCGAGACCATGGGCTATAGTCCATTGTCTCGAGTGATTTTCGTCATTTTTTCAAATCCTCAAAAATGATGAAAAACGGCATGCTATAGTATGCCGTCTGAGATGGGCTATAGCCCATGGTCAAAAATGATGAAAAACGAGGAATTAAAAAAAGACGAAAATCACTCCGAGACCATGGGCTATAGTCCATTGTCTCGAGTGATTTTCGTCTTTTTTTTTTAATCCTCAAAAATGATGAAAAACGACGTGTTATAGTATGCCGTCTGAGATGGGCTACAGCCCATGGACAAAAATGATGAAAAACTATTTCGCCTTTTTTTTCAAATCCTCAAAAATGATGAAAAACGGAATGCTATATATAGTATTCCGTCTGAGATGGGCTACAGCCCATGGTCAAAAATGATGAAAAACGAGCATTTGAAAAAAAGACGAAAATCACTCCAAGACCATGGGCTATTGTCCATTGTCTCGAGTGATTTTCGTCTTTTTTTTCGAATCCTCAAAAATGATGAAAAACTACGTGTTATAGTATGCCGTCTGAGATGGGCTACAGCCCATGGTCAAAAATGATGAAAAACTATTTCGCCTTTTTTTTCAAATCCTCAAAAATGATGAAAAACGGCATGCTATATATAGTATGCCGTCTGAGATGGGCTACAGCCCATGGTAAAAAATGATGAAAAACGAGCATTTGAAAAAAAAGACGAAAATCACTCCAAGACCATGGGCTATAGTCCATTGTCTCGAGTTATTTTCGTCTTTTTTTTAAATCCTCAAAAATGAGGAAAAACGGCGTGCTATAGTATGCCGTCTGAGATGGGCTACAGCCCATGGTCAAAAATGATGAAAAACGAGCATTTGAAAAAAAGACGAAAATCACTCCAAGACCATGGGCTATAGTCCATTGTCTCGAGTGATTTTTGTCTTTTTTTTTTAATCCTCAAAAATGATGAAAAACGACGTGTTATAGTATGCCGTCTGAGATGGGCTTACAGCCCATGGACAAAAATGATGAAAAACCATTTCGCCTTTTTTTTCAAATCCTCAAAAATGATGAAAAACGGCATGCTATATATAGTATTCCGTCTGAGATGGGCTACAGCCCATGGTCAAAAATGATGAAAAACGAGCATTTGAAAAAAAGACGAAAATCACTCCAAGACCATGGGCTATAGTCCATTGTCTCGAGTGATTTTTGTCTTTTTTTCGAATCCTCAAAAATGATGAAAAACGACGTGTTATAGTATGCCGTCTGAGATGGGCTACAGCCCATGGTCAAAAATGATGAAAAACTATTTCGCCTTTTTTTTCAAATCCTCAAAAATGATGAAAAACGGCATGCTATATATAGTATGCCCTCTGAGATGGGCTACAGCCCATGGTCAAAAATGATGAAAAACGAGCATTTGAAAAAAAGACGAAAATCACTCCAAGACCATGGGCTATAGTCCATTGTCTCGAGTGATTTTCGTCTTTTTTTTAAATCCTCAAAAATGAGGAAAAACGGCGTGCTATAGTATGCCGTCTGAGATGGGCTATAGCCCATGGTCAAAAATGATGAAAAACGAGGATTTGAAAAAAAGACGAAAATCACTCCGAGACCATGGGCTATAGTCCATTGTCTCGAGTGATTTTCGCCTTTTTTTTCAAATCCTCAAAAATGATGAAAAACGGCATGCTATAGTATGCCGTCTGTGATGGGCTATAGCCCATGGTCAAAAATTATGAAAAACTAGGATTTGGCATACTATAGCACGTCGTTTTTCATCATTTTTGAGGATTTGAAAAAAAGACGAAAATAACTCGAGACCATGGGCTATAGTCCATTGTCTCGAGTGATTTTCGTCTTTTTTTCGAATCCTCAAAAATGATGAAAAACGACGTGTTATAGTATGCCGTCTGAGATGGGCTACAGCCCATGGTCAAAAATGATGAAAAACTATTTCGCCTTTTTTTCAAATCCTCAAAAATGATGAAAAACGGCATGCTATATATAGTATGCCGTCTGAGATGGGCTATAGCCCATGGTCAAAAAGGATGAAAAACGAGGATTTGAAAAAAAGGCGAAAATCACTCCGAGACCATGGGCTATAGTCCATTGTCTCGAGTGATTTTCGCCATTTTTTTCAAATCCTCAAAAATTATGAAAAACGGCGTGCTATAGTATGCCGTCTGAGATGGGCTATAGCCAATGGTCAAAAATGATGAAAAACGAGAAATCACTCGAGACAATGGACTATAGCCCATGGTCTCGGAGCTATTTTCGTCTTTTTTTCAAATCCTCAAAAATGATGAAAAACGGCATGCTATAGTATGCCGTCTGAGATGGGCTATAGCCCATGGTCAAAAATGATGAAAAACTAGGATTTGGCATACTATAGCACGTCGTTTTTCATCATTTTTGAGGATTTGAAAAAAAGACGAAAATCACTCGAGACAATGGACTATAGCCCATGGTCTCGGAGTGATTTTCGTCTCTTTTTCAAATCCTCAAAAATGATGAAAAACGACGTGCTATATATAGTATGCCATCTGAGATGGGCTACAGCCCATGGTCAAAAATGATGAAAAACGAGCATTTGAAAAAAAGACGAAAATCACTCCAAGACCATGGGCTATAGTCCATTGTCTCGAGTGATTTTCGTCATTTTTTCAAATCCTCAAAAATGATGAAAAACGGCTTGCTATAGTATGCCGTCTGAGATGGGCTATAGCCCATGGTCAAAAATGATGAAAAACTAGGAATTAAAAAAGACGAAAATCACTCCGAGACCATGGGCTATAGTCCATTGTCTCGAGTGATTTTCGTCTTTTTTTTAAATCCTCAAAAATGAGGAAAAACGGCGTGCTATAGTATGCCGTCTGAGATGGGCTATAGCCCATAGTCAAAAATGATGAAAAACGAGGATTTGAAAAAAAGACGAAAATCACTCCGAGACCATGGGCTATAGTCCATTGTCTCGAGTGATTTTCGTCTTTTTTTTAAATCCTCAAAAATTATGAAAAACGGCGTGCTATAGTATGCCGTCTGAGATGGGCTATAGCCCATGGTCAAAAAGGATGAAAAACGAGGATTTGAAAAAAAGACGAAAATCACTCCGAGACCATGGGCTATAGTCCATTGTCTCGAGTGATTTTCGCCTTTATTTTTCAAATCCTCAAAAATTATGAAAAACGGCGTGCTATAGTATGCCGTCTGAGATGGGCTATAGCCAGCCTCCTCCTGTGCCTCCCAGCAGCCGCCAGTCTCCTCCTCCTACACCTCGCCCCAGCAGCCGGCCTCCTCCCAGACAACAGCCCATCAGCCTCCAGTCTAGCGCTACCCGGCAATTTACAGTAGAACAAAACAAACAAAAAAGCAGTGTGAATTGTTTGGAATCAGTGGATCAGTGTTAGAAAGCTGGCCACATGATCGGGAGATGGTAAGTTCAAACCCCACTCAAGTCTTTACTTTCAAGACCGATTTGAGAAGAAGAAAACCAACAGCAGGCTTGATTATTGTAATCAAGCCTTGATTATTGTAAAAATAGTTTTTTTTTGCCCTACTGATTGTTACCCGTTTTCTTTCTTGTCAGTTAAAATCATCATTCATCATCACTTCCATCTTGTCCATCACCTAACCCTAACCCTAACCCTAACCCTAACCCTAACCCTAACCCTAACCCCAACCCTAGTTGTCTGGTACCAGATTGGGTACCAGATGGTACCAGAACAAAGCAAACAAAAAAGCAATGTGGATTGTCTGGAACCAGTGGCTCAGTGTGTTAGGACGCTGCCACATGATCGGGAGATGGTGAGTTCAAACCCCACTCAAGTCTTTACTTTCAAGACCGATTTCAGAAGAATAAAACCAACAAAAAAGCAGTGTGAATTGTCTGGACCCAGTGGGACAGCCACATGATCGGGAGATGGTGAGTTCAAACCCCACTCAAGTCTTTACTTTCAAGACCGATTTCAGGAGAAGAAAACAAACAAAAAAGCTGTGTGAATTGTCTGGACCCAGTGGGACAGTGTGTTAGGACGCTGCCACGTGATCGGGAGATGGTGAGTTCAAACCCCACTCAAGTCTTTACTTTCAAGACCGATTTCAGAAGAAGAAAACAAACAAAAAAGCTGTGTGAATTGTCTGGACCCAGTGGGACAGTGTGTTAGGAAGCTGCCACATAATCGGGAGATGGTGAGTTCAAACCCCACTCAAGTCTTTACTTTCAAGACCGATTTCAGAAGAATAAAACCAACAATAAAGCAGTGTGAATTGTCTGGACCCGGTGGGACAGTGTGTTAGGACGCTGCCACATGATTGTGAGATGGTGAGTTCAAACCCCACTCAAGTCTTTACTTTCAAGACCGATTTGAGAAGAAGAGAACAAAAAGCAGGCTTGATTATTGTAATGCTCTCCTGTCTGGCTTACCCAAAAAAACTACTTTTTTTTTGGCACTACTGATTGTTACCCGTTTTCTTTCTTGTCAGTTAAAATCATCATTCATCATCACTTCCATCTTGTCCATCACCTAACCCTAACCCTAACCCTAACCCTAACCCCAACCCTAGTTGTCTGGTACCAGATTGGTTACCAGATGGTACCAGAACAAAGCAAACAAAAAAGCAATGTGGATTGTCTGGAACCAGTGGCTCAGTGTGTTAGGACGCTGCCACATGATCGGGAGATGGTGAGTTCAAACCCCACTCAAGTCTTTACTTTCAAGACCGATTTCAGAAGAATAAAACCAACAAAAAAGCAGTGTGAATTGTCTGGACCCAGTGGGACAGCCACATGATCGGGAGATGGTGAGTTCAAACCCCACTCAAGTCTTTACTTTCAAGACCGATTTCAGGAGAAGAAAACAAACAAAAAAGCTGTGTGAATTGTCTGGACCCAGTGGGACAGTGTGTTAGGACGCTGCCACGTGATCGGGAGATGGTGAGTTCAAACCCCACTCAAGTCTTTACTTTCAAGACCGATTTCAGAAGAAGAAAACAAACAAAAAAGCTGTGTGAATTGTCTGGACCCAGTGGGACAGTGTGTTAGGAAGCTGCCACATAATCGGGAGATGGTGAGTTCAAACCCCACTCAAGTCTTTACTTTCAAGACCGATTTCAGAAGAATAAAACCAACAATAAAGCAGTGTGAATTGTCTGGACCCAGTGGGACAGTGTGTTAGGACGCTGCCACATGATTGTGAGATGGTGAGTTCAAACCCCACTCAAGTCTTTACTTTCAAGACCGATTTGAGAAGAAGAGAACAAAAAGCAGGCTTGATTATTGTAATGCTCTCCTGTCTGGCTTACCCAAAAAAACTACTTTTTTTTGGCACTACTGATTGTTACCCGTTTTCTTTCTTGTCAGTTAAAATCATCATTCATCATCACTTCCATCTTGTCCATCACCTAACCCTAACCCTAACCCTAACCCTAACCCCAACCCTAGTTGTCTGGTACCAGATTGGTTACCAGATGGTACCAGAAGAAAACAAACAAAAAAGCAATGTGGATTGTCTGGAACCAGTGGCTCAGTGTGTTAGGACGCTGCCACATGATCGGGAGATGGTGAGTTCAAACCCCACTCAAGTCTTTACTTTCAAGACAGATTTCAGGAGAAGAAAACAAACAAAAAAGCAGTGTGAATTGTCTGGACCCAGTGGGACAGCCACATGATCGGGAGATGGTGAGTTCAAACCCCACTCAAGTCTTTACTTTCAAGACCGATTTCAGGAGAAGAAAACAAACAAAAAAGCTGTGTGAATTGTCTGGACCCAGTGGGACAGTGTGTTAGGACGCTGCCACATGATCGGGAGATGGTGAGTTCAAACCCCACTCAAGTCTTTACTTTCAAGACCGATTTCAGAAGAATAAAACGAACAAAAAAGCACTGTGACTTGTCTGGACCGAATGGCTCAGTGTGTTAGGACGCTGCCACATGATCGGGAGATGGTGAGTTCAAACCCCCCTCAAGTATTTACTTTCAAGACCGATTTCAGGAGAAGAAAACCAACAAAAAAGCTGGGTGAATTGTCTGGACCCAGTGGGACAGTGTGTTAGGACGCTGCCACATGATCGGGAGATGGTGAGTTAAAACCCCACTCAAGTCTTTACTTTCAAGACCGATTTCAGAAGAATAAAACCAACAAAAAGGCAGTGTGAATTGTCTGGACCCAATGGCTCAGTGTGTTAGGACGCTGCCACATGATCGGGAGATGGTGAGTTGAAACCCCACTCTAGTTCAAACCAAAAAATAAAGGTCCAGAGTGCAATCCCATCTCAGTCTTTACTGTGAAACTTTGCTTTCCACACTGACATCAAGTAGAACAGAAAAGCTGTGTTGTAGTAACCAGCAGTTAGCTCAGTGTGATGAGAGGCTGTCCTTGGGAGCCACAGGTCCAGGGTTCAAATCCCACATTAGTCATAACTCTGACACTTTGCTTTGCACACTGATTTTCAGAAGGACAACTTTAAAGCAGCCCAGAAATTCACCATGATTGTGTGCCGGTAAGTGGCCCAACGGATAAGTCAGATGATATCCGTAGTATACCTAGTAGAAGTGTGCCGGTTCAAACCCGACATACTACTAGTAGGCGGTGATGGTTCAAATCACTGACACCTAGAGTAGGTGTGGCCCAGTGGATAAATCAGATGATATCTGTAGACTACCTAGTAGAAGTATGCCGGCCGACATACTCCTAGTAGGATGGTGCTAGTTCAAATCACCAACACCTACAGTAGGTAGGAGTGTGTGCAGTTAAGTGGCCTGGTGGATAAATCAGATAATATCCATAGAATACCTAGTAGAAGTCTGCCAGTTCAAACCCGACATAAGATGGTGCTGGTTCAAATCACCATCACCTAGAGTAGGTAGGACCGTGTGCCGTTAATTGGCCCGGTGGATAAATCAGATAATATCCGTAGAATACCTAGTGAGATGGTGCTGGTTCAAATCACCATCACCTAGAGTAGGTAGGACCGTGTGCCGTTAATTGGCCCGGTGGATAAATCAGATAATATCCGTAGAATACCTAGTAGGATGGTGCTGGTTCAAATCACCATCACCTAGAGTAGGTAGGGGGTCAGGTAAGAGTATGTAGGGGCAGAGTAGGTTGAGGTGTAGATAGGGGGAGAGTAGGCGAGGGTTGGTCAGTTAGGGGGAGGAGTAGGTGAGGGGGGTCAGGTAGGGGGCGATTAGGTGAGGGGGGGGGCAGGTGAGGTGGAGAGTAGGCGAGGGGGGTCAGGTTAGGGGGAGATTAGGCGAGGGGGGGGGGCAGGCGAGGTGGAGAGTAGGCCAGGGGGGGGCCAGGCAGGTGGAGAGTAGGTGAGGGGGGCCATGCAGGGGGAGAGTAGGAGAGGAGGGAGGCCAGGCAAGGGAGAGTAGGAGAGGGGGGAGGCCAGGCAGGGGGAGAGTAGGGAGGCCAGGCAGGGGGAGAGTAGGCGAGGGGGGCCAGGCAGGGGGAGAGTAGGAGAGGAGGGAGGCCAGGCAAGGCAGAGTAGGAGGGAGGCCAGGCAGGGGGAGAGTAGGCGAGGGGGGAGGCCAGGCAGGGGGGTGTCAGGCAGGGGGGCGTCAGGCCGAAGGGCGGTCTTCCTGATTTTTTTGTATCATTTATTTTTATTTTTATAAAAATATATTTTTTTATTTTTTTCTAAATTAAATTTAGAAAATTATTTTAAAAAAATAGGCAGAACACCACTGCCTAATCTCTCCCTGCCTGGCCTCCACCCTCACCTACTCTACCCCTGCCTGGCCTCCCCCCTCGCCTACTCTCCCCCTGCCTGGCCTCCCCCCTCTCCTACTCTACCCCTGCCTGGCCTCCCCCCTCGCCTACTCTCCCCCTCTCCTACTCTCCCCTGCCTAGCCTCCCCCCTCTCCTAGTCTACCCCTGCCTGGCCTCCCCCCTCGCCTACTCTCCCCCTCTCCTACTCTCCCCTGCCTAGCCTCCCCCCTCTCCTACTCTCCCCCTGCCTGGCTCCCCTCACCTACTCTCCACCTCTCCTGCCCCACCCCTCGCCTAATCTCCCCCTACCTGACCCCCCTCGCCTACTCTCCCCCTGCCTGGCCCTCCCCCTCACCTACTCCCCACTCGCCTGCCCCCCCCTCGCCTAATCGCCCCCTACCTGACCCCCCTCACCTACTCCTCCCCCTAACTGACCAACCCTCGCCTACTCTCCCCCTATCTACACCTCAACCTACTCTGCCCCTACATACTCTTACCTGACCCCCTACCTACTCTAGGTGATGTTGATTTGAACCAGCACCATCCTACTAGATATTCTACGGATATTATCTGATTTATCCACCGGGCCAATTAACGGCACACGGTCCTAACTACTCTAGGTGATGGTGATTTGAACCAGCACCATCCCACTAGGTATTCTACGGATATTATCTGATTTATCCACCGGGGCAATTAATGGCACACGGTCCTAACTACTCTAGGTGATGGTGATTTGAATCAGCACCATCCCACTAGGTATTCTACGGATATTATCTGATTTATCCACCGGGGCAATTAATGGCACACGGTCCTAACTACTCTAGGTGATGGTGATTTGAATCAGCACCATCCCACTAGGTATTCTACGGATATTATCTGATTTATCCACCGGGCCAATTAACGGCACAAGGTCCTAACTACTCTAGGTGATGGTGATTTGAACCAGCACCATCCCACTAGGTATTCTACGGATATTATCTGATTTATCCACCGGGGCAATTAATGGCACACGGTCCTAACTACTCTAGGTGATGGTGATTTGAATCAGCACCATCCCACTAGGTATTCTACGGATATTATCTGATTTATCCACCGGGCCAATTAACGGCACACGGTCCTACCTACTCTAGGTGATGGTGATTTGAACCAGCACCATCCTATGTAGGGTTTGAACTGGCAGACTCCTACTAGGTATTCTATGGATATTATCTGATTTATCCACCAGGCCACTTAACTGCACACACTCCTACCTACTGTAGGTGTTGGTGATTTGAACTAGCACCATCCTACTAGGAGTATGTCGGCCAGCATACTTCTACTAGGTAGTCTACAGATATCATCTGATTTATCCACTGGGCCACACCTACTCTAGGTGTCAGTGATTTTAACCATCACCGCCTACTAGGAGTATGTCGGGTTTGAACCGGCACACTTCTACTAGGTATACTACGGATATCATCTGACATATCCGTTGGGCCACTTACCGGCACACAATCATGGTGAATTTCTGGGCTGCTTTAAAGTTGTCCTTCTGGAAATCAGTGTGCAAAGCAAAGTGTCAGAGTTATGACTAATGTGGGATTTGAACCCTGGACCTGTGGCTCCCAAGGACAGCCTCTCATCACACTGAGCTAACTGCTGGTTACTACAACACAGCTTTTCTGTGCTACTTGATGTCAGTGTGGAAAGCAAAGTGTCACAGTAAAGAATGGGGTGAGATTGCACCCTGGACCTTTAATTTTTGGTTTTAACTTACTCACCATCTCCCGATCATGTGGCAGCGTCCTAACACACTGAGCCACTCGGTCCAGACAATTCACAATGCTTTTTTGTTGGTTTTCTTCTTCTGAAATCGGTCTTGAAAGTAAAGACTTGAGTGGGGTTTGAACTCACCATCTCCCGATCATGTGGCAGCGTCCTAACACACTGTCCCACTGGGTCCAGACAATTCACACTGCTTTTTTGTTTGTTTTCTTCTCCTGAAATCGGTCTTGAAAGTAAAGACTTGAGTGGGGTTTGAACTCACCATCTCCCGATCATGTGGCAGCGTCGTAACACACTGTCCCACTGGGTCGAGACAATTCACACTGCTTTTTTGTTTGTTTTCTTCTCCTGAAATCGGTCTTGAAAGTAAAGACTTGAGTGGGGTTTGAACTCACCATCTCCCGATCATGTGGCAGCGTCCTAACACACTGGTTCCTGACAATCTACATTGCTTTTTTGTTTGTTTTGTTCTGGTATCATCTGGTAACCAATCTGGTACCAGACAACTAGGGTTAGGGTTAGGGTTAGGGTTAGGGTTAGGTGATGGACAAGATGGAAGTGATGATGAATGATGATTTAAAAAAAACCCTAGTTTCAGTTTTGGTGGCGGGTGGCAAAGCCTTCATCCAATCAGGATGAGAGGGGCCTTCCTCCAATCATGATCGAGTGGGGGCACATGCTGTTGGCCTGTTGCACTTCCCCCCACTGTAGAGCGTGTGCATGTGCACATTTTGTTACCGGGGCGGACCGGGTGGTTGTCCAAATCACCCAAATCACTGAATGCTCCTTTAACTGACAAGAAAGGAAACGGGTAACAATCAGTAGTGCAAAAAAACCAAAGGCATAATCAGACTTAAGCCGCGTTAACACCAAGGAAGCTAGAAGCAGCTTCTTGCTCCGTGCTCCCATGTTATCTCTATGTATACCAGCTTTTTCGTTTTGAAGCTTGGAATGAACAGCTTTTTTTGCGTGCTTTTTTTGTCCTGCACCGTGATCTAATTAAATTATTTACTTTTTAAATAAGGGCTGTATATGTAATATGAATGAATATTTGGCAAGAACATATAATATATAATAAAAGTTTATATGAGCAACAAGTTGTCGAAGCGGTGAAAACTGGTTGTGTTCCGTCACTTGCGACCCAGTTCTCTCCCAGTGGAATGGGACAGTAGCTGGGGTGAAGTGCTCTACAGTCGGACCCCCCCGCTTCTCACCGAAGCTAAGCATGGACCAGAACGCTATCCGTCGCTGACGCTGGTTGTGGACTAAACACACACGGTTGATAAATTCTATAGATAGATAGACAAAAAACTAAACAATATAGTTCAAGTTTTTCATGTCGGACCCGCTGCCTTTTCCCCAAACTCTCCCCGGGAGGAGGGGAGGGGATGAGCAGCGTGTGTGTGTGATATAATAGCCCTATTAACTATTATTGTTAATGTTAAGTAGCCTAAAAATCTCTCTCTCTCACACACACACACACACACACACACACACACACACACACACACACACACACACACACACACACACACACACACACACACACACACACACACACGTAAGTAATAAAAGTATGCCTACGATAGTGGCCCAAGTTTCACATCATCTGCTAATTAAAAGCAAACATGCGCTAAACGGGGAGGGAGGGGTGGTGGAGCACCGTGGAGGAGCCCACGACATACATGGAAGCCGAGGGTCAGTGACAGACTGACAGCGCCGCGATAGGGTCTCCCTTCCCCGGGAGACTTGGGACTGAATGTCCACACTGGTGTCACGTTGGCAAGCTAACATTGCAAATAATAGTTCCCCCTGTGCATGTTAATATTGCTTTACCACAGTCATTGCAAAATCCCCAAATTGACTCAAATCAACTCCTGTACGATCATGAGTCAAACAGTGTGTACAGATAACAGTTAATATAGCATTATCATACTTTATATAACTGAAAAGGAGCAGAGTTTTCAATAGCAGCTTACCGTTGCTCAAAGCAATAACAGGAAGAAAGAGCAGCGTGACGGAAAAGCGTGACTACCTAAGCCTACCTAACTTCTAGTATTTTATTTTGAAGTTGTAGAAGGACCAAGACCAAGTGATTTAACCATGTGACCAGGGAACAGAATAGTATATATAATAGACTTCATTTTTGTATTCAGAAACAAATGGAGCAGTGTGTGGAATCAGACTGAATATTTAAAAAACAGAAAAATAAGCCACGTTTTGTTTGTGGGATTCAATTGAACCAAATTGCAATTCAGAAGAAAAACAAAATGAAAAATGTGTACATTTCTGTTTGCTGGATTCAAATTGGACTACCATATAAGGTTGACCAGTTTTTGTGATTTTTTCGTTTAGCGTTTTCCCATTTTTCAATTCTGAACAAAAAAAGGAAAAATAAAAAAAAATCTATTTGCTGGACTCAAACAGAATTATACTAAGGGCACCACCATTTTTGTGATTTTTCGGTTACGTCTTCCCATTTTTCAATTCTGAACAAAAAAAGGAAAAACTAGCAAATTTCTGTTTGCTGGAATCAAATTAAACAAACAAATCACAAATGTGTTTTTTATATGTTGGATTCAGATTCAAATAAGGCAATTATACTAAGGTCCCCTGACCTTCGGACGGCATACTCATTTTTTCATGATTTTGGGGAACTATGTCAGAGCCTGGACTTGAACCTGTGGCCTCCTGATTCCCAGGCACTGTACCCAGTGATCCACTGTGCTCGCTATGTACAAAAAGAAAAAAAGATAATGATAGAAGAGCCAGAGACTTGTTTCCATTGTGGTTCATAAGCATTCAAACGTCTAGAGATAAACAACAGTACAAGAAACAATAGACAAATCTCCTGCTATTTTATTTTTTGTATTTTATTTTTGTATAAGTGTTGTTACTCAAAGGGAAATGCAAACTGTGTTGTGGCAGGTAGCAAGTATCTCAGTGACTTAGCACACTGGTTACATGATCTGGAGGTTGTGGGTTCAAACCCCACTCAAATCTTTACTTGCCAATATCATTGAGCCCCATTGTAAATTTCTCAAATTTGAAAGCACTATATTTCTAAAACTATGGAACATTTCAAAGATTCCTTTTCAGGCAAACATGTCCACCATAAGATGAACCTAAATAGGTTTGAATGGGGTTTCTAGGTGTAAGTATGTAGGACTAGTAGTATGCCAAAGTGTGTGCTATTGCCATTGAGAATGCATTGGGCGTTTAAGTTAAATAACTCAGAAACTACAAAACATTTCAAAGTAAAAAGTTCCAGCATGTGTCTCCACAGTAAGCTGAATTACAAAAAGTGTGAATGGAGTTTCTAGGTGAAAGTGATTTGCCATGAAAGGTGAAAGTGAAAGTGTGAAAGTGATTTTCTTTTACGTGCCAATATCTGCCATTGAGCCCCATTATACATTTCTCATATAAAAAAATAAAGATGAAATCTCCTGCTATTTTATTTTTTGTATTTTATTTTTGTATGTGTCTCACAGTAAGCTGAATTATAAAAAGTGTGAATAGAGTTGAGACACCCCTTAGTCTCTCTCTCACCACACCCCTTCCTCTCTCTCCTTGTATTAATATTTCAGACAGATCTGGATTTTAGTTTCGTATCCACCTCATTTTATTGTCCACCGCCAACTCCCATATCCTTACTACTGCGCAAGGATCGTGGTTCACCACACCACGATGCATAAACTTCAAGATCCTTTTCTTTACCAACTGCACCATCGCTTCCTTAGCCTGTGAGATTTCTGGGCACTTTTATCTTCTTCTTTCTTCAAAGTAAAGTTTCTGAGAAAGACCAAAGTGAGATTTCAACCCACAACGTCTGGATCATGTGGACAGCCACTTAACACATTGAGCTACCAGGCTATCTGTGCTATGTCATGGTTTCTACTCTGTATTATCTGATTAACATCCATGATAAGTTACTTAAAAGCACTAAAGACAC